>NC_059470.1:36975000-37080000 GCF_905237065.1 Salmo salar
AGAGAACGTAGAGAGAGAGAGAACAAGAGAGAGAGAACGTAAGAGAGAGAGAACGTAAGAGTGAGAGAATGTAAGAGAGAGAGAACGTGAGAGAGAGAATGTAAGAGATAACGTGAGAGAGAGAAAGAGAGAGAGAACGCGAAAGAGAATGTAAGAGAGAGAACATGGAGAGAGAGAGAGAACGTGAGAGAGAGAGAACATAAGAGAGAGGGACTGTGAGAGAGAGAGAGAGACCGTCGGAGTGAGAGAACGTAAGAAAGAGAGAATGTGTGTGAGAGAGAGAGAGAGAGAGAGAGAGAGAGAGAGAGAGAGAGAGAGAGAGAGAGAGAGAGAGAGAGAGAGAGAGAGAGAGACAGAGAAAGCTGTAGCTGTTTAATTTACTCTATTCAGGAGGTGATTCTGAGCTAAAGCCCTGCTTCCTAATGCTTAGTGGCAGATCCCTCAGTCCCAGACTGGTCAGGGGCCCCTGGGGCCTCCACGGCTCTCCACGTCACTGTTCAGCCAGGCTAGCCCAGACTACAGTCGTGTCCAAAATAACACCCTATTCCCTATATATTTACCAGAGCCTTGTGCCCTGATCAACAATAATAGATAGGGGAAAGGAGTTCCATTTGGTACTCAACCTGGCTGTCATCTTTCTAAGGATTTCTTTATTTTGCAGGAAGAGCTTGTAGCTAAGGGAAACGGGATGCTTCCGGCTCGGAAGGGGGAAACCCGACGCTGCCGTTGGGCCGACGCTGGACCGGCTGCGTCTGCTGCCTCGTCACTAGGGACCCGCTGCACTCTTTCATCCCTCTTGTGTTTCTTTGCTTTCTTTCTCCCTCCCTCCACACAGTGATCAGTATCGGCCTCTCTTTCAGGGCTGGGTCCTCTGGGGGGGAGGTAGCTTTACTAAAGACCCTGTGTGTGTTTCTTTCTGCCGTCAGATGAAAAGGAGAGCAGTTTGTTTTTACTCTGTGTGGACGTTAACGTAACTGTTCAAAAATGATACAGGTGATACAGTTGGATGAAATGATTTGTACGTTTTTTCGTGATCTAACCGTCCGCTATTACATCACGTATCCACATTTCTTTAAATAAAGACTCTTTAAAATGTCAATTAATCTATATCATTTTGTCTCATTAGCCTATAAGTGTGTAAAACTAGTCTAATATATTATAATATAATGCATCACATGTTCATTGAGTGTTCTGTGTTCTGTGGTACCCGATTTCCTGTACTGTAGAGAACAGGGTGCCATTTTGGAGTGCAGCCTGAGTGTTGTGCTAGCCGCTAGCAGCTAGCCAGGTTGGGGTGAGAGGGTTTGGGCTAACAATCCCTAGCCATGCTAACCCTTACCCCAGTAAAAAAAAGCACACAGCACATTTCGTGGGTCCCCACAACCCCTCCACCGTCTGCACGTCCACCCTAGCAAAAAAACTAAAACAGAAAAAGAGCTTTGAAGAGAAGCATGAACACTCAGACCCTCACTCACATACCTCCATCTTCCCTTTATCCCTCACTCACATACCTCCATCTTCCCTTTATCCCTCACTCACATACCTCCATCTTCCCTTTATCCCTCACTCACATACCTCCATCTTCCCTTTATCCCTCACTCACATACCTCCATCTTCCCTTTATCCCTCACTCACATACCTCCATCTTCCCTTTATCCCTCACTCACATACCTCCATCTTCCCTTTATCCCTCACTCACATACCTCCATCTTCCCTTTATCCCTCACTCACATACCTCCATCTTCCCTTTATCCCTCACTCACATACCTCCATCTTCCCTTTATCCCTCACTCACATACCTCCATCTTCCCTTTATCCCTCACTCACATACCTCCATCTTCCCTTTATCCCTCACTCACATACCTCCATCTTCCCTTTATCCCTCACTCACATACCTCCATCTTCCCTTTATCCCTCACTCACATACCTCCATCTTCCCTTTATCCCTCACTCACATAGCTCCATCTTCCCTTTATCCCTCACTCACATACCTCCATCTTCCCTTTATCCCTCACTCACATACCTCCATCTTCCCTTTATCCCTCACTCACATACCTCCATCTTCCCTTTATCCCTCACTCACATACCTCCATCTTCCCTTTATCCCTCACTCACATACCTCCATCTTCCCTTTATCCCTCACTCACATACCTCCATCTTCCCTTTATCCCTCACTCACATACCTCCATCTTCCTTTATCCCTCACTCACATACCTCCATCTTCCCTTTATCCCTCACTCACATACCTCCATCTTCCCCTTTATCCCTCACTCACATACCTCCATCTTCCCTTTATCCCTCACTCACATACCCCCATCTTCCCCATCTCTCCCACACTCACATACCTCCATCTTCCCTTTATCCCTCACTCACATACCTCCATCTTCCCCATCTCTCCCACACTCACATACCTCCATCTTCCCTTTATCCCACACTCACATACCTCCATCTTCCCTTTATCCCTCACTCACATACCTCCATCTTCCCTTTATCCCTCACTCACATACCTCCATCTTCCCTTTATCCCTCACTCACATACCTCCATCTTCCCTTTATCCCTCACTCACATACCTCCATCTTCCCTTTATCCCTCACTCACATACCTCCATCTTCCCTTTATCCCTCACTCACATACCTCCATCTTCCCTTTATCCCTCACTCACATACCTCCATCTTCCCTTTATCCCTCACTCACATACCTCCATCTTCCCTTTATCCCTCACTCACATACCTCCATCTTCCCTTTATCCCTCACTCACATACCTCCATCTTCCCTTTATCCCACACTCACATACCTCCATCTTCCCTTTATCCCTCACTCACATACCTCCATCTTCCCTTTATCCCTCACTCACATACCTCCATCTTCCCTTTATCCCTCACTCACATACCTCCATCTTCCCTTTATCCCTCACCAATCCATTTCCTTATACTCACATACCTCCATCTTCCCTTTATCCCTCACTCACATACCTCCATCTTCCCTTTATCCCTCACTCACATACCTCCATCTTCCCTTTATCCCTCACTCACATACCTCCATCTTCCCTTTATCCCTCACTCACATACCTCCATCTTCCCTTTATCCCTCACTCACATACCTCCATCTTCCCTTTATCCCTCACTCACATACCTCCATCTTCCCTTTATCCCTCACTCACATACCTCCATCTTCCCTTTATCCCTCACTCACATACCTCCATCTTCCCTTTATCCCTCACTCACATACCTCCATCTTCCCTTTATCCCTCACTCACATAACTCCATCTTCCCTTTATCCCTCACTCACATACCTCCATCTTCCCTTTATCCCTCACTCACATACCTCCATCTTCCCTTTATCCCTCACTCACATACCTCCATCTTCCCTTTATCCCTCACTCACATACCTCCATCTTCCCCATTTATCCCTCACTCACATACCTCCATCTTCCCTTTATCCCTCACTCACATACCTCCATCTTCCCTTTATCCCTCACTCACATACCTCCATCTTCCCTTTATCCCTCACTCACATACCTCCATCTTCCCCATCTCTCCCACACTCACATACCTCCATCTTCCCTTTATCCCTCACTCACATACCTCCATCTTCCCTTTATCCCACACTCACATACCTCCATCTTCCCCATCTCTCCCACACTCACATACCTCCATCTTCCCTTTATCCCTCACTCACATACCTCCATCTTCCCCATCTCTCCCACACTCACATACCTCCATCTTCCCTTTATCCCACACTCACATACCTCCATCTTCCCTTTATCCCTCACTCACATACCTCCATCTTCCCTTTATCCCACACTCACATACCTCCATCTTCCCTTTATCCCTCACTCACATACCTCCATCTTCCCTTTATCCCTCACTCACATACCTCCATCTTCCCTTTATCCCTCACTCACATACCTCCATCTTCCCTTTATCCCACACTCACATACCTCCATCTTCCCTTTATCCCTCACTCACATACCTCCATCTTCCCTTTATCCCTCACTCACATACCTCCATCTTCCCCATCTCTCCCACACTCACATACCTCCATCTTCCCCATTTATCCCACACTCACATACCTCCATCTTCCCCATTTATCCCACACTCACATACCTCCATCTTCCCTTTATCCCTCACTCACATACCTCCATCTTCCCTTTATCCCTCACTCACATACCTCCATCTTCCCTTTATCCCTCACTCACATACCTCCATCTTCCCTTTATCCCTCACTCACATACCTCCATCTTCCCTTTATCCCTCACTCACATACCTCCATCTTCCCTTTATCCCTCACTCACATACCTCCATCTTCCCTTTATCCCTCACTCACATACCTCCATCTTCCCTTTATCCCACACTCACATACCTCCATCTTCCCTTTATCCCTCACTCACATACCTCCATCTTCCCTTTATCCCTCACTCACATACCTCCATCTTCCCTTTATCCCTCACTCACATACCTCCATCTTCCCTTTATCCCACACTCACATACCTCCATCTTCCCTTTATCCCTCACTCACATACCTCCATCTTCCCTTTATCCCTCACTCACATACCTCCATCTTCCCTTTATCCCTCACTCACATACCTCCATCTTCCCTTTATCCCTCACTCACATACCTCCATCTTCCCCATCTCTCCCACACTCACATACCTCCATCTTCCCTTTATCCCTCACTCACATACCTCCATCTTCCCCATCTCTCCCACACTCACATACCTCCATCTTCCCCTCTCTCCCACACTCACATACCTCCATCTTCCCTTTATCCCTCACTCACATACCTCCACCTTCCCTTTATCCCTCACTCACATACCTCCATCTTCTCTTTATCCCTCACTCACATACCTCCATCTTCCCTTTATCCCTCACTCACATACCTCCATCTTCCCTTTATCCCTCACTCACATACCTCCATCTTCCCTTTATCCCACACTCACATACCTCCATCTTCCCTTTATCCCTCACTCACATACCTCCATCTTCCCTTTATCCCTCACTCACATACCTCCATCTTCCCTTTATCCCTCACTCACATACCTCCATCTTCCCTTTATCCCTCACTCACATACCTCCATCTTCCCTTTATCCCTCACTCACATACCTCCATCTTCCCTTTATCCCTCACTCACATACCTCCATCTTCCCTTTATCCCACACTCACATACCTCCATCTTCCCTTGATCCCTCACTCACATACCTCCATCTTCCCTTTATCCCTCACTCACATACCTCCATCTTCCCTTTATCCCTCACTCACATACCTCCATCTTCCCTTTATCCCACACTCACATACCTCCATCTTCCCTTTATCCCTCACTCACATACCTCCATCTTCCCTTTATCCCTCACTCACATACCTCCATCTTCCCTTTATCCCTCACTCACATACCTCCATCTTCCCTTTATCCCTCACTCACATACCTCCATCTTCCCCATCTCTCCCACACTCACATACCTCCATCTTCCCTTTATCGCTCACTCACATACCTCCATCTTCCCCATCTCTCCCACACTCACATACCTCCATCTTCCCCATCTCTCCCACACTCACATACCTCCATCTTCCCTTTATCCCTCACTCACATACCTCCACCTTCCCTTTATCCCTCACTCACATACCTCCATCTTCCCTTTATCCCTCACTCACATACCTCCATCTTCCCTTTATCCCTCACTCACATACCTCCATCTTCCCTTTATCCCTCACTCACATACCTCCATCTTCCCTTTATCCCACACTCACATACCTCCATCTTCCCTTTATCCCTCACTCACATACCTCCATCTTCCTTTATCCCTCACTCACATACCTCCATCTTCCCTTTATCCCTCACTCACATACCTCCATCTTCCCTTTATCCCTCACTCACATACCTCCATCTTCCCTTCATCCCTCACTCACATACCTCCATCTTCCCTTTATCCCTCACTCACATACCTCCATCTTCCCTTTATCCCACACTCACATACCTCCATCTTCCCTTTATCCCTCACTCACATACCTCCATCTTCCCTTTATCCCTCACTCACATACCTCCATCTTCCCTTTATCCCTCACTCACATACCTCCATCTTCCCTTTATCCCACACTCACATACCTCCATCTTCCCTTTATCCCTCACTCACATACCTCCATCTTCCCTTTATCCCTCACTCACATACCTCCATCTTCCCTTTATCCCTCACTCACATACCTCCATCTTCCCTTTATCCCTCACTCACATACCTCCATCTTCCCTTTATCCCACACTCACATACCTCCATCTTCCCTTTATCCCTCACTCACATACCTCCATCTTCCCTTTATCCCTCACTCACATACCTCCATCTTCCCTTTATCCCTCACTCACATACCTCCATCTTCCCTTTATCCCACACTCACATACCTCCATCTTCCCTTTATCCCTCACTCACATACCTCCATCTTCCCTTTATCCCTCACTCACATACCTCCATCTTCCCTTTATCCCTCACTCACATACCTCCATCTTCCCTTTATCCCACACTCACATACCTCCATCTTCCCCATCTCTCCCACACTCACATACCTCCATCTTCCCTTTATCCCTCACTCACATACCTCCATCTTCCCTTTATCCCACACTCACATACCTCCATATTCCCCATCTCTCCCACACTCACATACCTCAATCTTCCCTTTATCCCTCACTCACATAGCTCCATCTTCCCCATCTCTCCCACACTCACATACCTCCATCTTCCCTTTATCCCACACTCACATACCTCCATCTTCCCTTTATCCCTCACTCACATAGCTCCATCTTCCCTTTATCCCACACTCACATACCTCCATCTTCCCTTTATCCCTCACTCACATACCTCCATCTTCCCTTTATCCCTCACTCACATACCTCCATCTTCCCCTTATCCCTCACTCACATACCTCCATCTTCCCTTTATCCCACACTCACATACCTCCATCTTCCCTTTATCCCTCACTCACATACCTCCATCTTCCCTTTATCCCTCACTCACATACCTCCATCTTCCCCATCTCTCCCACACTCACATACCTCCATCTTCCCTTTATCCCACACTCACATACCTCCATCTTCCCTTTATCCCTCACTCACATACCTCCATCTTCCCTTTATCCCACACTCACATACCTCCATCTTCCCTTTATCCCTCACTCACATACCTCCATCTTCCCTTTATCCCTCACTCACATACATCCATCTTCCCTTTATCCCTCACTCACATACCTCCATATTCCCTTTATTCCACACTCACATTCCTCCATCTTCCCTTTATCCCTCACTCACATACCTCCATCTTCCCTTTATCCCTCACTCACATACCTCCATCTTCCCCATCTCTCCCACATTCACATACCTCCATCTTCCCCATTTATCCCACACTCACATACCTCCATCTTCCCCATTTATCCCACACTCACATACCTCCATCTTCCCTTTATCCCTCACTCACATAACTCCATCTTCCCTTTATCCCTCACTCACATACCTCCATCTTCCCTTTATCCCTCACTCACATACCTCCATCTTCCCTTTATCCCTTACTCACATACCTCCATCTTCCCTTTATCCCTCACTCACATACCTCCATCTTCCCTTTATCCCTCACTCACATACCTCCATCTTCCCTTTATCCCTCACTCACATACTCCATCTTCCCTTTATCCCACACTCACATACCTCCATCTTCCCTTTATCCCTCACTCACATACCTCCATCTTCCCTTTATCCCTCACTCACATACCTCCATCTTCCCTTTATCCCTCACTCACATACCTCCATCTTCCCTTTATCCCTCACTCACATACCTCCATCTTCCCTTTATCCCTCACTCACATACCTCCATCTTCCTTTATCCCTCACTCACATACTCCATCTTCCCTTTATCCCACACTCACATACCTCCATCTTCCCTTTATCCCTCACTCACATACCTCCATCTTCCCTTTATCCCTCACTCACATACCTCCATCTTCCCTTTATCCCTCACTCACATACCTCCATCTTCCCTTTATCCCACACTCACATACCTCCATCTTCCCTTTATCCCTCACTCACATACTTCCATCTTCCCTTTATCCCTCACTCACATACCTCCATCTTCCCTTTATCCCTCACTCACATACCTCCATCTTCCCTTTATCCCTCACTCACATACCTCCATCTTCCCCATCTCTCCCACACTCACATACCTCCATCTTCCCTTTATCCCTCACTCACATACGTCCATCTTCCCCATCTCTCCCACACTCACATACGTCCATCTTCCCCATCTCTCCCACACTCACATACCTCCATCTTCCCCATCTCTCCCACACTCACATACCTCCATCTTCCCTTTATCCCTCACTCACATACCTCCATCTTCCCTTTATCCCTCACTCACATACCTCCATCTTCCCTTTATCCCTCACTCACATACCTCCATCTTCCCTTTATCCCTCACTCACATACCTCCATCTTCCCTTTATCCCACACTCACATACCTCCATCTTCCCTTTATCCCTCACTCACATACCTCCATCTTCCCTTTATCCCTCACTCACATACCTCCATCTTCCCCATTTATCCCTCACTCACATACCTCCATCTTCCCTTTATCCCACACTCACATACCTCCATCTTCCCCATCTCTCCCACACTCACATTCCTCCATCTTCCCTTTATCCCTCACTCACATACCTCCATCTTCCCTTTATCCCACACTCACATACCTCCATCTTCCCCATCTCTCCCACACTCACATACCTCCATCTTCCCTTTATCCCTCACTCACATACCTCCATCTTCCCCATCTCTCCCACACTCACATACCTCCATCTTCCCTTTATCCCACACTCATATACCTCCATCTTCCCTTTATCCCTCACTCACATACCTCCATCTTCCCTTTATCCTTACTCACATACCTCCATCTTCCCTTTATCCCTCACTCACATACCTCCATCTTCCCTTTATCCCTCACTCACATACCTCCATCTTCCCTTTATCCCTCACTCACATACCTCCATCTTCCCTTTATCCCACACTCACATACCTCCATCTTCCCTTTATCCCTCACTCACATACCTCCATCTTCCCTTTATCCCTCACTCACATACCTCCATCTTCCCCATCTCTCCCACACTCACATACCTCCATCTTCCCCATTTATCCCACACTCACATACCTCCATCTTCCCCATTTATCCCACACTCACATACCTCCATCTTCCCTTTATCCCACACTCACATACCTCCATCTTCCCCATCTCTCCCACATTCACATACCTCCATCTTCCCCATTTATCCCTCACTCACATACCTCCATCTTCCCCATCTCTCCCACACTCACATACCTCCATCTTCCCTTTATCCCTCACTCACATACCTCCATCTTCCCCATTTATCCCTCACTCACATACCTCCATCTTCCCCATCTCTCCCACACTCACATACCTCCATCTTCCCTTTATCCCTCACTCACATACCTCCATCTTCCCCATTTATCCCTCACTCACATACCTCCATCTTCCCTTTATCCCTCACTCACATACCTCCATCTTCCCCATTTATCCCACACTCACATACCTCCATCTTCCCCATTTATCCCACACTCACATACGTCCATCTTCCCCATCTCTCCCACACTCATATCCTCCATCTTCCCCATTTATCCCTCACTCACATACCTCCATCTTCCCCATCTCTCCCACACTCACATACCTCCATCTTCCCCATTTATCCCACACTCACATACCTCCATCTTCCCTTTATCCCTCACTCACATACCTCCATCTTCCCTTTATCCCACACTCACATACCTCCATCTTCCCTTTATCCCACACTCACATACCTCCATCTTCCCTTTATCCCACACTCACATACATCCATCTTCCCTTTATCCCTCACTCACATACCTCCATCTTCCCCATTTATCCCTCACTCACATACCTCCATCTTCCCCATCTCTCCCTCCCTCACATACCTCCATCTTCCCCATCTCTCCCTCCCTCACATACCTCCATCTTCCCCATCTCTCCCACACTCACATACCTCCATCTTCCCTTTATCCCTCACTCACATCCTCCATCTTCCCCTTTATCCCACACTCACATATCTCCATCTTCCCCATCTCTCCCACACTCACATACCTCCATCTTCTCTTTATCCCTCACTCACATCCTCCATCTTCCCCATTTATCCCACACTCACATACCTCCATCTTCCCCATCTCTCCCACACTCACATACCTCCATCTTCCCTTTATCCCTCACTCACATACCTCCATCTTCCCCATTCATCCCACACTCACATACCTCCATCTTCCCCATTTATCCCTCACTCACATACCTCCATCTTCCCCATCTCTCCCACACTCACATACCTCCATCTTCCCTTTATCCCTCACTCACATACCTCCATCTTCCCCATCTCTCCCTCCCTCACATACCTCCATCTTCCCCATCTCTCCCACACTCACATACCTCCATCTTCCCTTTATCCCTCACTCACATACCTCCATCTTCCCCATCTCTCCCTCCCTCACATACCTCCATCTTCCCCATTTATCCCACACTCACATACCTCCATCTTCCCTTTATCCCACACTCACATACCTCCATCTTCCCTTTATCCCTCACTCACATACCTCCATCTTCCCTTTATCCCACACTCACATACCTCCATCTTCCCCATTTATCCCTCACTCACATACCTCCATCTTCCCTTTATCCCACACTCACATACCTCCATCTTCCCCATCTCTCCCACACTCACATACCTCCATCTTCCCTTTATCCCTCACTCACATACCTCCATCTTCCCTTTATCCCACACTCACATACCTCCATCTTCCCCATTTATCCCTCACTCACATACCTCCATCTTCCCTTTATCCCACACTCACATACCTCCATCTTCCCCATCTCTCCCACACTCACATACCTCCATCTTCCCTTTATCCCTCACTCACATACCTCCATCTTCCCGATCTCTCCCTCCCTCCCATACCTCCATCTTCCCCATCCCTCCCTCCCTCCCTCCTCCTCCCTCCTCCCTCCCTCCTCCCTCCCTCCTCCCTCCTCCCTCCCTCCCTCCTCCCTCCCTCCCTCCCTCCCTCCCTCCCTCCCTCCCTCCTCTCCCCATCTCTCCCTCCCTCCCATACCTCCATCTTCCCCATCTCTCCCACACTCACATACCTCCATCTTCCCCATCTCTCCCTCTCGTACCTCCATCTTCCCCATCTCTCCCACACTCACATACCTCCATCTTCCCCATCTCTCCCTCTCGTACCTCCATCTTCCCCATCTCTCCCACACTCACATACCTCCATCTTCCCCATCTCTCCCACACTCACATACCTCCATCTTCCCCATCTCTCCCTCCCTCTCGTACCTCCATCTTCCCCATCTCTCCCTCCCTCCCATACCTCCATCTTCCCCATCTCTCCCTCCCTCCGATCCTCCATCTTCCCCATCTCTCCCTCCCTCCCATCCTCCACCTTCCCCATCTCTCCCTCCCTCCCATCCTCCATCTTCCCCATCTCTCCCTCCCTCTCGTACCCCCATCTTCCCCATCTCTCCCTCCCTCCCATCCTCCATCTTCCCCATCTCTCCCTCCCTCCCATCCTCCATCTTCCCCATCTCTCCCTCCCTCCCATCCTCCATCTTCCCCATCTCTCCCTCCCTCTCGTACCTCCATCTTCCCCATCTCTCCCTCCCTCCCATACCTCCATCTTCCCCATCTCTCCCTCCCTCTCGTACCCCCATCTTCCCCATCTCTCCCTCCCTCCCATCCTCCATCTTCCCCATCTCTCCCTCCCTCCCATCCTCCATCTTCCCCATCTCTCCCTCCCTCTCGTACCTCCATCTTCCCCATCTCTCCCTCCCTCCCATACCTCCATCTTCCCCATCTCTCCCTCCCTCCCCTTTTACTCCTTCATCTAGCTAGAGTATAATCATCCACAAATCATGAAACACAAGTGGAGAGACCCCCAGTTCCGTGTATCTCTCTCTGCTCTTCTCCCTCTGTCTAGGCCAAGGTATGATCTACTGATTGTTCCTAGCCCTGGACCATAGCCCTAACCCTAGCCCTGGACCCTAACCCTAACCCTAGCCCTGGCCCGAGCCCTAACCCTAGCCCTGGACCCTAACCCTAACCCTAGCCCTAACCCTAACCCTAACCCTAGCCCTAACCCTAGCACTATCCCTAACCCTAACCCTAACCTTAGCCCTGGACCCTAACCCTAACCCTAGCCCTGGCCCGAGCCCGAGCCCTAACCCTAGCCCTGGACCCTAACCCTAGCCCTAACCCTAACCCTAACCTTAGCCCTAGCCCTGGACCCTAACCCTAACCATAACCCTAACCCAAGCCCTAACCCTAGCCCTGGACCCTAACTGATCCCTAACCCTAACCCTAGCCCTGGACCCTAACCCTAACCCTAACTCAAGCCCTAACCCTAACCCTAACCCTAACCCTTGCCCTAACCCTAGCACTATCCCTAACCCTAACACTAGCCCTAACCCTAGCCCTAGCCCTAACCTTAGCCCTAACCCTAGCCCTAACCCTAGCCCTAGCCCTAGCCCTAACCCTAGCCCTAACCCTAGCTCTGGACCCTAACCCTAACCCTATCCCTAGCCCTATCCCTAACCCTAACCCTAACCCTAGCCCTGGACCCTAACCCTAACCCTAACCCTAACCCTATCCCTATCCCTAACCCTAACCCTATCCCTAACCCTAACCCTATCCTTAACCCTAACCCAACCCTATCCCTAACCCTAACCCTAGCCCTGGACTCTAACCCTAACCCTAACCCTATCCCTAGCCCTATCCCTAACCCTAACCCTAACCCTGGACCCTAACCCTATCCCTAACCCTCACCCTAAACCTAACCCTAACCCTATCCCTAACCCTAACCCTAACCCTATCCCTAACCCTAACCCTAACCCAAAACCTTTAATTCTTTGAAGTAATTGTCTGTTGATGTGTGATGATGAATGTATGTATTTTCCAAGTGTAGCTGCTCTCACAGACTTTTATTATTATTATATTTGATGTCACCTTTATTTAGCTAGGCAACTAGCCTCACTGCACAATCAGACCTTATTCCATGTTCTCCTGCTGCCCAGTATCCTTCCAGTTCTCCAAACGTCAAATCTGGAAGTTAAGGTTTAAGTCTAATCTCTCATTCTGAATGGTTATGGTACTGGTCAAGGTTTGGATAGAGTTAAAACATTAAGTTTAGTCTCTCATTCTGAATGGTTAAGGTAAGGGTTAAGGTTTGGATAGAGTTAAAACATTAAGTTTAATCTCTCATTCTGAATGGTTAAGGTAAGGGTTAAGGTTTGGATAGAGTTAAAACATTAAGTTTAGTCTCTCATTCTGAATGGTTAAGGTAAGGGTTAAGGATTGTATAGAGTTAAAACATTAAGTTTAATCTCTCATTCTGAATGGTTACGGTACGGGTTAAGGATTGTATAGAGTTAAAACCAACTATAAAAACCAGTGTCCGTGACCAGGATCAAACACACAACCCGATCCAGAGGCATGTTATTCCACCTCTCCACCCCCTCATCCACAACACTCCAGCAAAACTCAGGCCTACTTCATGGTAATAGCGCATTTCCCGACGTCTTCAGGACAGCGATAGATGTCCAATTTCAACGCCAATCTTGAACGACCCGGCTGGTATGTTCAGACGAAGGATTCAATGTAATGTGACAGAGCAGCACTCTAAAACATCCCACAACGCCCCTTCTAAAGGCCTCCCCCCCTTCCCCCCCCCTTCCCCCCCCTTCGGCCTTTCCCCCCTTCTAAAGGCCTCCCCCCCCCTTCTAAAGGCCTCCCCCCCCCTTCTAAAGGCCTCCCCCCCCTTCTAAAGGCCTTTCCCCCTTCTAAAGGCCCCCCCCCTTCCCCCCTTCTAAAGGCCTTTCCCCCCTTCTAAAGCTAAAGGCCTCCCCCCCTTCTAAAGGCCTTCCCCCCTTCTAAAGGCCTTTCCCCCTTCTAAAGGCCTCCCCCCTTTCCCCCCCTTCTAAAGGCCTCCCCCCTTCTAAAGGCCTTTCCCCCCTTTCCCCCCCTTCTAAAGGCCTCCCCCCTTCTAAAGGCCTCCCCGCCTTCTAAAGGCCTCCCCCCCTTCTAAAGGCCTTTCCCCCCTTCTAAAGGCCTTTCCCCCCTTCTAAAGGCCTCCCCCCTTCTAAAGGCCTCCCCCCCTTCTAAAGGCCTTTCCCCCTTTCCCCCTTCTAAAGGCCTTCCCCCCTTCTAAAGGCCTCCCCCCTTTCCCCCCTTCTAAAGGCCTCCCCCCTTTCCCCCCTTCTAAAGGCCTCCCCCCTTTCCCCCCCTTCTAAAGGCCTCCCCCCCTTTCCCCCCTTCTAAAGGCCTCCCCCTTTCCCCCCTTCTAAAGGCCTTTCCCCCCTTTCCCCCCTTCTAAAGGCCTCCCCCCCTTCTAAAGGCCTCCCCCCTTCTAAAGGCCTCCCCCCTTCTAAAGGCCTTTCCCCCCTTCTAAAGGCCTTTCACCCCCAATGGAAAAAAACAACATATACGCAGAAGTGTAAAATACCATTTAAAAAGCTGTTAAAGTGGTGTCAATCTTGGTCAAAGAGTTTAATCAATCTATAAAAATAAAAAAAACCTTGTTTCGATCTGATATTGGCCGAGAGTCTGTTATCATTCTTTAAAAAATAAATAAATAAATGAAATCATAACAAATCAAAACATTGTTCAACATATTAACCGATTAACCACACAGATGCTGTTTACCGTGGAATAATGTCACCCGCTGACTAAAAGGAAATTCTTTGTGTATGATTTTGAGTGTGTGTTTGTACGTGTGTGACTTTATGCGTCAAAACTCAAAAATCTTTTCCCTTGCGAACTGTGTACAACAATATAAAATAACATTGACTATGTGAAGCTTTTCTGAAAGGCCAAAATGCACAGCACGGGTTAAGAAGCATAGCCATTCTCAGAGAATGATTGAAGTCCAAACCACTGCAGTGTTGCCTGTCAAGGCTGAATAGCTTCTATAGCAACCTGATGAGCCATTTTCTCTGTGGTTGTGTTCCAAATGCTATGCTGTTCCCTATACAGGGCCTCTGGTCATCAGTAGTGCACTATATAGGGAATAGGGTAGCATTTAGGATTTAGCGTGGTTTTAACAGACGTCTGTTCTCTTGCTGCTGTCAACCAGCGGCTCTGGTTAAAATCAGTTGTGTAAACGCCGCTCCGCTCTGACAATGCCATCATACAAATCTAAACTCTCCTTGATTTGATCTCTGAAAAAAAAAAGACAAAAAACCCCCGAAACATCCCAATCAGACAAACTTAACAAACCAGAGGTCTGGAATGTTAGTGTTAAAATTTAAACGGTTCAAAATCACAACTCTACTCTTTCTCATAACCAAACAAATGGTTTGATTTACACAAGTTAATCAAGACGTAAATACTGTTATCAATTCCTGAGTCTGGATTCAGATCTGGATCTTCTCTTAGTGAGCAGTTCCTTAGTCTGGATTCAGATCTGGATCTTCCCTTAGTGAGCAGTTCCTGAGTCGGGATTAGATCTGGATCTTCCCTTAGTGAGCAGTTCCTGAGTCGGGATTAGATCTGGATCTTCTCTTAGTGAGCAGTTCCTGAGTCGGGATTAGATCTGGATCTTCTCTTAGTGAGCAGTTCCTGAGTCTGGATTCAGATCTGGATCTTCTCTTAGTGAGCAGTTCCTTAGTCGGGATTAGATCTGGATCTTCCCTTAGTGAGCAGTTCCTTAGTCGGGATTAGATCTGGATCTTCCCTTAGTGAGCAGTTCCTGAGTCGGGATTAGATCTGGATCTTCTCTTAGTGAGCAGTTCCTGAGTCGGGATTAGATCTGGATCTTCTCTTAGTGAGCAGTTCCTGAGTCTGGATTCAGATCTGGATCTTCTCTTAGTGAGCAGTTCCTTAGTCGGGATTAGATCTGGATCTTCCCTTAGTGAGCAGTTCCTGAGTCGGGATTAGATCTGGATCTTCCCTTAGTGAGCAGTTCCTGAGTCGGGATTAGATCTGGATCTTCTCTTAGTGAGCAGTTCCTGAGTCGGGATTAGATCTGGATCTTCTCTTAGTGAGCAGTTCCTGAGTCGGGATTAGATCTGGATCTTCCCTTAGTGAGCAGTTCCTGAGTCGGGATTAGATCTGGATCTTCCCTTAGTGAGCAGTTTGGAATCATGAAAATACAAGTCTGACATTGCCGACTTTCGGTGTCAAAATGGTGTCAAAATGTTTCACCTCAAACCAAGTTTGCCTCACCCTCTCTTTATGGTGTTAAGCATTTGCTCTAATTCAGACGAGAAGACCAGACATGACTACACCACTTTAACTAGTCGCCTTGAAGGCTAGCAACTCAACAAGCATCAGCTGTAACTCATTGTTAATCAGCCAGTGCACCTCTCTCTCTTTCTCTCTCTCTCTCTCTCTCTCTCTCTCTCTCTCTCTCTCTCTCTCTCTCTCTCTCTCTCTCTCTCTCTCTCTCTGTCTCTCTCTCTCTCTCTCTCTCTCTCTCTCTCTCTCTCTCTCTCTCTCTCTACCTCTCTCTCTCCTCTAAAAGTCAAAGCCATTGGTTCGTCATACCATGAATCATTATTCATCTTGAGGTCTTACTGTCTCGTCCATGGTTTACAGAGTCTCACCTAGAATATCCTGTCTACAAGCAGCACCATTAAACCCTGCTGGTGATTGGCAGCTGCTCCCTATCCTGTACCAGTGCTGGGGGCTCAACACCACAGGGATCCTGCCATCGATACCCAACGTGTCATTCTCTATTGGCAGGTGGGTGATGACTGTGAGTGGGTCCCAAATTGCATCCTATTCTCTATATAGTGCACTACATTTGACCAGGACCCATTGCGGTTCCCATAGGGCTTAGGTCAAAAGTAGTGCCCTATATAAGGAATAGGATGCAATTTGGGATGCGTGCTGTGATTAAATCTGGGCCTTAGCCCCTACCACCAGCGTTATTGTGCCGGGATTCCCCTAGTCCCCGATGGAGAGATCCTCTGTCACATTCTGTCATGCCAGCTTTGGGTCCTGCCAGCTGGCCATGTGGCGTGGCATAACACAGACTTAACTTAGCTAGTCCCCCAAAGGCCTGCAGCTAGTGCTCTTATCTCTCTCTCTCTCCTTCTCTTTCTCTCTCTCCCTTGACCCCATTCCCCCATTCCTAAGCCCCCTCTGTCATCCCACCACCCTCCGAGGTTCTCGTTTATTTTTGTGTCTGGATTAGTCCTCCTCTCGTCTGTCCATCATGGACCCTCTGAGGTTGTGTCTGGATTAGTCCTCCTCTCGTCTGTCCATCATGGACCTAGGATCCCACCACCCTCTGAGGTTGTGTCTGGATTAGTCCTCCTCTCGTCTGTCCATCATGGACCTAGGATCCCACCACCCTCTGAGGTTGTGTCTGGATTAGTCCTCCTCTCGTCTGTCCATCATGGACCTAGGATCCCACCACCCTCTGAGGTTGTGTCTGGATTAGTCCTCCTCTCGTCTGTCCATCATGGACCTAGGATCCCACCACCCTCTGAGGTTGTGTCTGGATTAGTCCTCCTCTCGTCTGTCCATCATGGACCTAGGATCCCACCACCCTCTGAGGTTGTGTCTGGATTAGTCCTCCTCTCGTCTGTCCATCATGGACCGAGGATCCCACCACCCTCTGAGGTTGTGTCTGGATTAGTCCTCCTCTCGTCTGTCCATCATGGACCTAGGATCCCACCACCCTCTGAGGTTGTGTCTGGATTAGTCCTCCTCTCGTCTGTCCATCATGGACCTAGGATCCCACCACCCTCTGAGGTTGTGTCTGGATTAGTCCTCCTCTCGTCTGTCCATCATGGACCTAGGATCCCACCACCCTCTGAGGTTGTGTCTGGATTAGTCCTCCTCTCGTCTGTCCATCATGGACCGAGGATCCCACCACCCTCTGAGGTTGTGTCTGGATTAGTCCTCCTCTCGTCTGTCCATCATGGACCTAGGATCCCACCACCCTCTGAGGTTGTGTCTGGATTAGTCCTCCTCTCATCTGTCCATCATGGACCTAGGATCCCACCACCCTCTGAGGTTGTGTCTGGATTAGTCCTCCTCTCGTCTGTCCATCATGGACCTAGGATCCCACCACCCTCTGAGGTTGTGTCTGGATTAGTCCTCCTCTCATCTGTCCATCATGGACTCTACTCTGGATCCCAAATTGCACCCAGTTCCCTATATAGTTCAATGCTCCCCTATGGGCCCTAGTCAAAAGTAGTTCATTATAACATTTCATTGGATGCGTACACATATTTAGCAGATGTTATTGCAGATGTTCCCTAGCTCCAACAGTGCAGTAATAATACCTAGCAAAACAAAACAATCCCCAAAAATATAAAGAAAGACATTTTAGGACCAGTCCGGAATATAAATACAAACAAAAATATAAACACAACATATAAAGTGTTGGTCCCATGTTTCATGAGCTGAAATAAAAGATCCCAGAAATGTTCCATAACCTCAAAAAGCTTATTTCTATCAAATGTTGTGCACAGATTTGTTTACATCCCTGTTAGTGAGCATTTCTCCTTTGCCAAGATAATCCATCCACCTGACAGGTGTGGCATATCAAGAAGCTGATTAAACAGCATGATCATTACACAGGTGCACCTTGTGCTGGGGACAATAAAAGACCACTCTAAAATGTGCAGTTTTGTCACACAACAAAATGCCACAGATGTCTCAAGTTTTGAGGAAGCGTGCAATTGGCATGCTGACTGCAGGAATGTCCACCGGAGCTGTTGCCAGATAATTGAATCTTCATTTATCTACCATAAGTCGTCTCCAATGTCGTTGTAGAGAATTTGGCAGTACGTCCAACCGGCCTCACAACCGCAGACCACGTGTAACCACGCCAGCCCCGGACCTCCACATCCAGCTTCTTCACCGGTGGGATGGTCTGAGACCAGCCACCTGGACAGCTGATGAAACTGTGGGTTTGCACAACCTAAGAATTTCTGCACAAACTGTCAGAAACCGTCTCAGGGAAGCTCATCTGTGTGCTCGTCGTCCTCACCAGGGTCTTGACCTGACTGCAGTTCGGCGTCGTAAACGACTTCAGTGGGCAAATGCTCACCTTTCGATGGCCACTGGTACGCTGGAGAAGTGTGATTCTACACGGATCAATCCCGGTTTCAACTGTACCGGGCAGATTGCAGACAGCGTGTATGGCGTCGTGTGGAATGCACAGAGATACCGTGATGAGATCCTGAGGCCCATTGTCGTGCCCTTCATCCGCCGCCATCACCTCATGTTTCAGCATGATGATGCACGGCCCCATGTCGCAAGGATCTCTACACAATTCCTAGATGCTGAAAATGTCCCAGTTCTTCCATAGCCTGCATACTCACCAGACATGTCACCCATTGAGCATGTTTGGGATGCTCTGTATCAATGTGTATGACAGCGTGTTACAGTTCCCGCCAATATCCAGCAACTTCGCACAGCCATTGAAGTGAGACAACATTCCAACAGGCCACAATCAATAACCTGATCAACTCTATGTGAAGGAGATGTGTCGTGCTGCATGAGGCAAATGGTGGTCACAACAGATACTGACTGGTTTTTTGATCCTCGCCCCTTACCTTTGTTTTAAGGTATCTGTGACCAATAGATGCGTATCTGTATTCCCAGTCATGTGAAATCCATAGATTAGGGTCTACTTTATCTATTTCAATTGTCTTATTTTCTTATAGGAACTGTAACTCAGTTAAAATTTTAGAAATCGTTGTGTTTATATTTTTGTTCCGTGATATGCTGGGCTGACGCCAGCTTTTGGTGACTATTTAACAGTCTGATTGCCTGGAGATAGACACTGTTTTTTAATCTCTCGGTCCCAGCTTTGATGCACCATAGACTGTTCTGTATGGTAGCGGTGTGAACAGGCCGTGGCTCGTGTGGCTGAGGTACTTGATGATCTTCTTGGCCTTCCTGTGACGCTGGGTGCTGTAGATGTCCTGGAGGGCTGGGCTGTGTGCCACCGGTGATGTGTTCGGCTGACCGCACCACCCTCGGGAGAGAGCCATGTGGTTACAGACTGTTCCGTACCAGTCGACGATACAGCCCGACAGGATGCTCTCGATGGTGCATCTGTAGAGGAGGGGTTAGGGTATGGAACCCAGTGTGACAGACTGAGGGAGAGAGAGAGAGAGAGAAGGTCAGGTATACCACGGTGCATTGTCATCATCCTAAATGTCACCCTACTCCCATACAGTCATGGGTCCTGGTCCAAAGTCGTGCCGTACTGCTGTGTTTGTTTAAGCGTCTAGAGAGGCTGAAGGGTCTTAAGTGTTGCTTGTTAAGTCCCTAATATGTCCACTTTACCTCTCACATATAATTGGGAGGTTTCAGTACTTGTTTAAATCAACTATGTGTTGACAAAATACCATTGTCAGACCTGATTTCAAACAATGCCAGGTAAGATGGTGGGTTTCTGCAGGCCTCCAACTTACTACTCCCAATTGTTTATTGTCAATACATTAATAATAATAATAATTCAAACAGTCAATAAAGAACACAGAATCAGTCAAACTCCTATTCTGTTCTATAGTATTCTATTCTGTTCTATAATATTAGTCCCAACTGATGCTCTACAGATGGTCTGGATAGTCCCAACTGATGCTCTACAGATGGTCTGGATAGTCCCAACTGATGCTCTACAGATGGTCAAACTATCAACTAACTATCTGATGATACGTAGAATAGTTTTAATGCTTTCATTTAAATTGTTGGCCAACTATACAGTACACACACTCAAAGTGCAAATCTCTTTTTCTACTTTAACAAAATTGTTGGCCAAATAAACATACACCCTGTGAAATGTTGGCCAAATAAACATACACCCTGTGAAATGTTGGCCAAATAAACATACACCCTGTGAAATGTTGGCCAAATTAACATACACCCTGTGAAATGTTGGCCAAATTAACATACACCCAAGCTGTGAAATGTTGGATAGGTAGCCTTTACCTGTTGAATGAGTCCAGCCACAGACCCGACCCAGCACTTTTATTTATTTATTTTTATGTAACCCTTATTTTATCAGATAAGTACATGGCAGTGTCCCAAATGGCACCCTATTCCCTACATTTGGGAGGCAAGCCTACCCTTGACAGGTCGTTTGGTTGTTTTGACTCAGTCTCTACTTGCCACGCCAAGATTTCCTCCAATATCCCAGAGTTCCTGTGCCGCTGACAGAGTCTAACAAGCTGCCTTTTA
This sequence comes from Salmo salar, assembly GCF_905237065.1. Lineage (NCBI taxonomy): Eukaryota > Metazoa > Chordata > Actinopteri > Salmoniformes > Salmonidae > Salmo > Salmo salar. The sequence continues at coordinate 36,996,242 of NC_059470.1, forward strand.
AAACTCCTGCTGAAACGAGACACTCTCTCTCTCTCTCTCTCTCTCTCTCTCTCTCTCTCTCTCTCTCTCTCTCTCTCTCTCTCTCAGTAGGAGAAAATAGCATCTTCCGTAGGGACGTGGGTTGATGGTTTGTCCGGAGAGTCAAATGCTGCAGAGCTCCGTTAGAGTTCAGTAGCCTAGCAGACAGTTCCTACACCCATACAGCTGGGAATTATGGGTAAAATAATGGCCTCTGTGATCTCACTGTATAACACTGAGGTGAAGTCTGACAGAAATGTTACTCATATATGAGTCATGGCTGATTCTAAAAGCAGAAAACATTACGTAAAGAAGTAATTGGTTACTAAGATTTTAACATACTTTTGACATGAAAAATGTATTTTCTAAATAACTGACGTAGTTTCCAGATATTTACTATTCTGCGTATTCTTGAAAGACACCAATTATTTTGTCTTCTAGGAGCCAAAGAGTATAGATAGCAGGTATATAGACAGAGAGTATAGACAGCAGGTATAGAGACAGAGTATAGACAGCAGGTATAGAGACAGAGTATAGACAGCAGGTATAGAGACAGAGAGTATAGACAGCAGGTATAGAGACAGAGAGTATAGACAGCAGGTATAGAGACAGAGAGTATAGACAGCAGGTATATAGACAGAGAGTATAGACAGCAGGTATAGAGACAGAGAGACCAGACAGCAGGTATAGAGACAGAGAGTATAGACAGCAGGTATAGAGACAGAGTATAGACAGCAGATATAGAGACAGAGAGTATAGACAGCAGGTATAGAGACAGAGTATAGACAGCAGGTATAGAGACAGAGTATAGACAGCAGGTATAGAGACAGAGTATAGACAGCAGGTATAGAAACAGAGAGTATAGACAGCAGGTATAGAGACAGAGAGTATAGACAGCAGGTATAGAGACAGAGAGAATAGACAACGGGTATAGAGACAGAGAGTATAGAAAGCAGGTATAGAAACAGAGAGTATTGACAGCAGGTATAGAAACAGAGAGTATAGACAGCAGGTATAGAGACAGAGTATCGACAGCAGGTATAGAGACAGAGAGTATAGACAGCAGGTATATAGACAGAGAGTATAGACAGCAGGTATAGAGACAGAGTATAGACAGCAGGTATAGAGACAGAGTATAGACAGCAGGTATAGAGACAGAGAGTATAGACAGCAGGTATAGAGACAGAGAGTATAGACAGCAGGAATAGATACAGAGTATAGACAGCAGGTATAGAGACAGAGAGAATAGACAGCAGGTACAGAGACAGAAAGTATAGACAGCAGGTGTAGAGATAGAGAGTATAGACAGCAGGTACAGAGACAGAGTATAGACAGCTGGTATAGAGACAGAGAGTATAGACAGCAGGTATGGAGACAGAGAGTATAGACAGCAGGTACAGAGACATAGTATAGATAGCAGGTATATAGACAGAGAGGATAGACAGTAGGTATTGAGACAGAGAGTATAGACAGCAGGTATAGAAACAGAGTACAGACTGCAGGTATAGAGACAGAGTACAGACAGCAGGTATAGAGACAGAGAGTATAGACAGCAGGTATAGAGACAGAGAGTATAGACAGCAGGTATAGAGACAGAGTATAGACAGCAGGTATAGAGACAGAGAGTATAGACAGCAGGTATAGAGACAGAGAGTATAGACAGCAGGTATAGAGACAGAGAGTATAGACAGCAGGTATAGAGACAGAGAGTATAGAAAGCAGGTATAGAAACATAGAGTATTGACAGCAGGTATAGAAACAGAGAGTATAGACAGCAGGTATAGAGACAGAGTATAGACAGCAGGTATAGAGACAGAGAGTTTAGACAGCAGGAATAGAGACATAGAGTAATGATAGTAGGTATATAGACAGAGAGTATAGACAGCAGGTATAGAGACAGAGTATAGACAGCAGGTATAGAGACAGAGAGTATAGACAGAATGTTTAGAAACAGAGAGTATAGACAGCAGGTATAGAGACAGAGAGTATAGACAGCAGGTATAGAGACAGAGAGTATAGACAGCAGGTATAGAGACAGAGAGTATAGACAGCAGGTATAGAGACAGAGAGTATAGACAGCAGGTATAGAGACAGAGAGTATAGGCAGCAGATATAGAAACAGAGAGTATAGACAGCAGGTATAGAGACAGAGTTTAGACAGCAGGTATAGAGACAGAGAGTATAGACAGCAGGTATAGAGACAGAGTATAGACAGCAGGTATAGAGACAGAGAGTATAGACAGCAGATATAAAATCAGAGAGTATAGACACCAGGAATAGATACAGAGTATAGACAGCAGGTATAGAGACAGAGAGTATAGACAGCAGGTATAGAGACAGAGAGTACAGACAGCAGGTATAGAGACAGAGAGTATAGACAGCAGGTATAGAGACAGAGAGTATAGACAGCAGGTATAGAGACAGAGAGTATAGACATCAGGTATAGACAGCAGGTATAGAGACAGAGAGTATAGACAGCAGGTATAGAGACAGAGTTTAGACAGCAGGTATAGAGACAGAGAGTATAGACAGCAGGTATAGAGACAGAGAGTATAAACAGCAGGTATAGAGACAGAGAGTATAGACAGCAGGTATAGAGACAGAGTTTAGACAGCAGGTATAGAGACAGAGAGTATAGACAGCAGGTATAGAGACAGAGAGTATAGACAGCAGGTATAGAGACAGAGAGTATAGACAGCAGGTATAGAGACAGAGTATAGACAGCTGGTATTGAGACAGAGTATAGACAGCAGGTATAGAGACAGAGAGTATAGACAGCAGGTATAGAGACAGAGAGTATCGACAGCAGGTATAGAGACAGAGAGTATAGACAGCAGGTATATAGACAGAGAGTATAGACAGCAGGTATAGAGACAGAGTATAGACAGCAGGTATAGAGACAGAGTATAGACAGCAGGTATAGAGACAGAGAGTATAGACAGCAGGTATAGAGACAGAGAGTATAGACAGCAGGAATAGATACAGAGTATAGACAGCAGGTATAGAGACAGAGAGAATAGACAGCAGGTACAGAGACAGAAAGTATAGACAGCAGGTGTAGAGATAGAGAGTATAGACAGCAGGTACAGAGACAGAGTATAGACAGCTGGTATAGAGACAGAGAGTATAGACAGCAGGTATGGAGACAGAGAGTATAGACAGCAGGTACAGAGACATAGTATAGATAGCAGGTATATAGACAGAGAGGATAGACAGTAGGTATTGAGACAGAGAGTATAGACAGCAGGTATAGAAACAGAGTACAGACTGCAGGTATAGAGACAGAGTACAGACTGCAGGTATAGAGACAGAGTACAGACAGCAGGTATAGAGACAGAGAGTATAGACAGCAGGTATAGAGACAGAGTATAGACAGCAGGTATAGAGACAGAGAGTATAGACAGCAGGTATAGAGACAGAGTACAGACAGCAGGTATAGAGACAGAGAGTATAGACAGCAGGTATAGAGACAGAGAGTATAGAAAGCAGGTATAGAAACATAGAGTATTGACAGCAGGTATAGAAACAGAGAGTATAGACAGCAGGTATAGAGACAGAGTATAGACAGCAGGTATAGAGACAGAGAGTTTAGACAGCAGGAATAGAGACATAGAGTAATGATAGTAGGTATATAGACAGAGAGTATAGACAGCAGGTATAGAGACAGAGTATAGACAGCAGGTATAGAGACAGAGAGTATAGACAGAATGTTTAGAAACAGAGAGTATAGACAGCAGGTATAGAGACAGAGAGTATAGACAGCAGGTATAGAGACAGAGAGTATAGACAGCAGGTATAGAGACAGAGAGTATAGACAACAGGTATAGAGACAGAGAGTATAGACAGCAGGTATAGAGACAGAGAGTATAGGCAGCAGATATAGAAACAGAGAGTATAGACAGCAGGTATAGAGACAGAGTTTAGACAGCAGGTATAGAGACAGAGAGTATAGACAGCAGGTATAGAGACAGAGTATAGACAGCAGGTATAGAGACAGAGAGTATAGACAGCAGATATAAAATCAGAGAGTATAGACACCAGGAATAGATACAGAGTATAGACAGCAGGTATAGAGACAGAGAGTATAGACAGCAGGTATAGAGACAGAGAGTACAGACAGCAGGTATAGAGACAGAGAGTATAGACAGCAGGTATAGAGACAGAGAGTATAGACAGCAGGTATAGAGACAGAGAGTATAGACATCAGGTATAGACAGCAGGTATAGAGACAGAGAGTATAGACAGCAGGTATAGAGACAGAGTTTAGACAGCAGGTATAGAGACAGAGAGTATAGACAGCAGGTATAGAGACAGAGAGTATAGACAGCAGGTATAGAGACAGAGAGTATAGACAGCAGGTATAGAGACAGAGTTTAGACAGCAGGTATAGAGACAGAGAGTATAGACAGCAGGTATAGAGACAGAGAGTATAGACAGCAGGTATAGAGACAGAGAGTATAGACAGCAGGTATAGAGACAGAGTATAGACAGCTGGTATTGAGACAGAGTATAGACAGCAGGTATAGAGACAGAGAGTATAGACAGCAGGTATAGAGACAGAGAGTATAGACAGCAGGTATAGAGACAGAGAGTATAGACAGCAGGTATATAGACAGAGAGTATAGACAGCAGGTATAGAGACAGAGTATAGACAGCAGGTATAGAGACAGAGTATAGACAGCAGGTATAGAGACAGAGAGTATAGACAGCAGGTATAGAGACAGAGAGTATAGACAGCAGGAATAGATACAGAGTATAGACAGCAGGTATAGAGACAGAGAGAATAGACAGCAGGTACAGAGACAGAAAGTATAGACAGCAGGTGTAGAGATAGAGAGTATAGACAGCAGGTACAGAGACAGAGTATAGACAGCTGGTATAGAGACAGAGAGTATAGACAGCAGGTATGGAGACAGAGAGTATAGACAGCAGGTACAGAGACATAGTATAGATAGCAGGTATATAGACAGAGAGGATAGACAGTAGGTATTGAGACAGAGAGTATAGACAGCAGGTATAGAAACAGAGTACAGACTGCAGGTATAGAGACAGAGTACAGACAGCAGGTATAGAGACAGAGAGTATAGACAGCAGGTATAGAGACAGAGAGTATAGACAGCAGGTATAGAGACAGAGTATAGACAGCAGGTATAGAGACAGAGAGTATAGACAGCAGGTATAGAGACAGAGTACAGACAGCAGGTATAGAGACAGAGAGTATAGACAGCAGGTATAGAGACAGAGAGTATAGAAAGCAGGTATAGAAACATAGAGTATTGACAGCAGGTATAGAAACAGAGAGTATAGACAGCAGGTATAGAGACAGAGAGTATAGACAGCAGGTATAGAGACAGAGAGTATAGACAGCAGGAATAGAGACATAGAGTAAAGATAGTAGGTATATAGACAGAGAGTATAGACAGCAGGTATAGAGACAGAGTATAGACAGCAGGTATAGAGACAGAGAGTATAGACAGCATGTTTAGAAACAGAGAGTATAGACAGCAGGTATAGAGACAGAGAGTATAGACAGCAGGTATAGAGACAGAGAGTATAGACAGCAGGTATAGAGACAGAGAGTATAGACAACAGGTATAGAGACAGAGAGTATAGACAGCAGGTATAGAGACAGAGAGTATAGACAGCAGGTGTAGAGACAGAGAGTATAGACAGAGAGTTTAGACAGCAGGTTTTGAGACAGAGAGTATAGATAACAGGTATAGAGACAGAGAGTATAAACAGCAGGTATAGAGACAGAGAGTATAGGCAGCAGATATAGAAACAGAGAGTATAGACAGCAGGTATAGAGACAGAGTTTAGACAGCAGGTATAGAGACAGAGAGTATAGACAGCAGGTATAGAGACAGAGTATAGACAGCAGGTATAGAGACAGAGAGTATAGACAGCAGATATAAAATCAGAGAGTATAGACACCAGGAATAGATACAGAGTATAGACAGCAGGTATAGAGACAGAGAGTACAGACAGCAGGTATAGATACAGAGTACAGACAGCAGATATAAAATCAGAGAGTATAGACAGCAGGTATAGATACAGAGTATAGACAGCAGGTATATAGACAGAGAGTATAGACAGCAGGTATAGAGACAGAGAGTACAGACAGCAGGTATAGAGACAGAGAGTATAGACAGCAGGTATAGAGACAGAGTATAGACAGCAGGTATAGAGACAGAGAGTATAGACATCAGGTATAGACAGCAGGTATAGAGACAGAGAGTATAGACAGCAGGTATAGAGACAGAGTTTAGACAGCAGGTATAGAGACAGAGAGTATAGACAGCAGGTATAGAGACAGAGAGTATAGACAGCAGGTATAGAGACAGAGAGTATAGACAGCAGGTATAGAGACAGAGTATAGACAGCAGGTATAGAGACAGAGAGTATAGACAGCAGGTATAGAGACAGAGAGTATAGACAGCAGGTATAGAGACAGAGAGTATAGACAGCAGGTATAGAGACAGAGTATAGACAGCAGGTATAGAGACAGAGTATAGACAGCAGGTATAGAGACAGAGAGTATAGACAGCAGGTATAGAGACAGAGAGTATAGACAGCAGGTATAGAGACAGAGAGTATAGACAGTAGGTATAGAGACAGAGAGTATAGACAGCAGGTATAGAGACAGAGAGTATAGACAGCAGGTATAGAGACAGAGAGTATAGACAGCAGGTAGAGAGACAGAGTTTAGACAGCAGGTATAGAGACAGAGAGTATAGACAGCAGGTATAGAGACAGAGTATAGACAGCAGGTATAGAGACAGAGAGTATAGACAGCAGGTATAGAGACAGAGAGTATAGACAGCAGGAATAGATACAGAGTATAGACAGCAGGTATAGAGACAGAGAGTATAGACAGCAGGTATAGAGACAGAGTATAGACAGCAGGTATAGAGACAGAGAGAGACATCGGGTATAGACAGCAGGTATAGAGACAGAGAGTATAGACAGCAGGTATAGAGACAGAGTTTAGACATCAGGTATAGACAGCAGGTATAGAGACAGAGAGTATAGACAGCAGGTATAGAGACAGAGAGTATAGACATCAGGTATAGACAGCAGGTATAGAGACAGAGAGTATAGACAGCAGGTATAGAGACAGAGTATAGACAGCAGGTATAGAGACAGAGACTATAGACAGCAGGTATAGAGACAGAGAGTATAGACAGCAGGTATAGAGACAGAGAGTATAGACAGCAGGTATAGAGACAGAGTTTAGACAGCAGGTATAGAGACAGAGAGTATAGACAGCAGGTATAGAGACAGAGAGTATAGACAGCAGGTATAGAGACAGAGAGTATAGACAGCAGGTATAGAGACAGAGTATAGACAGCTGGTATTGAGACAGAGTATAGACAGCAGGTATAGAGACAGAGAGTATAGACAGCATGTATAGAGACAGAGAGTATAGACAGCAGGTATAGAGACAGAGAGTATAGACAGCAGGTATAGAGACAGAGTATAGACAGCAGGTATAGAGACAGAGAGTATAGACAGCATGTATAGAAACAGAGAGTATAGACAGCAGGTATAGAGACAGAGAGTATAGACAGTAGTTATAGAGCCAGAGGATAGACAGCAGGTATAGAGACAGAGAGTATAGAGAGCAGGTATAGAGACAGAGAGTATAGACAGCAGGTATAGAGACAGAGAGTATAGACAGCAGGTATAGAGACAGAGAGTATAGACAGCAGCTATAGAAACAGAGAGTATAGACAGCAGGTATAGAGACAGAGTTTAGACAGCAGGTATAGAGACAGAGAGTATAGACAGCAGGAAAAGATACAGAGTACAGACAGCAGGCATAGAGACAGAGAGTATAGACAGCAGGTATAGAGACAGAGTATAGACAGCAGGTATATAGACAGAGAGTATAGACAGCAGGTATAGAGACAGAGTATAGACAGCAGGTATAGAGACAGAGTATAGACAGCAGGTATAGAGACAGAATATAGACAGCAGGTATAGAGACAGAGAGTATAGACAGCAGGTATAGAGACAGAGAGTATAGACAGCAGGAATAGATACAGAGTATAGACAGCAGGTATAGAGACAGAGAGAATAGACAGCAGGTACAGAGACAGAAAGTATAGACAGCAGGTATAGAGATAGAGAGTATAGACAGCAGGTACAGAGACAGAGTATAGACAGCTGGTATAGAGACAGAGAGTATAGACAGCAGGTATGGAGACAGAGAGTATAGACAGCAGGTACAGAGACATAGTATAGATAGCAGGTATATAGACAGAGAGGATAGACAGTAGGTATTGAGACAGAGAGTATAGACAGCAGGTATAGAAACAGAGTACAGACTGCAGGTATAGAGACAGAGTACAGACAGCAGGTATAGAGACAGAGAGTATAGACAGCAGGTATAGAGACAGAGTATAGACAGCAGGTATAGAGACAGAGAGTATAGACAGCAGGTATAGAGACAGAGTATAGACAGCAGGTATAGAGACAGAGAGTATAGACAGCAGGTATAGAGACAGAGTACAGACAGCAGGTATAGAGACAGAGAGTATAGACAGCAGGTATAGAGACAGAGAGTATAGAAAGCAGGTATAGAGACAGAGAGTTTAGACAGAATGTTTAGAAACAGAGAGTATAGACAGCAGGTATAGAGACAGAGAGAATAGACAACAGGTATAAAGACAGAGAGTATAGAAAGCAGGTATAGAGACAGAGAGTATAGACAGTAGTTATAGAGCCAGAGGATAGACAGCAGGTATAGAGACAGAGCGTATAGACAGCTGGTATAGAGACAGAGAGTATAGACAGCAGGTGTAGAGACAGAGAGTATAGACAGCTGGTATAGAGACAGAGAGTATAGACAGCAGGTATAGAGACAGAGAGTATAGACAGCAGGTATAGAGACAGAGAGTATAGACAACAGGTATAGAGACAGAGAGTATAGACAGCAGGTATAGAGACAGAGAGTATAGACAGCAGGTATAGAGACAGAGTATAGACAGCTGGTATTGAGACAGAGTAAAAACAGCAGGTATAGAGACAGAGAGTATAGATAGCAGGTACAGAGACAGAGAGTACAGACAGCAGGTATAGAGACAGAGACTATAGACAGCAGGTATAGAGACAGAGAGTATAGACAGCAGGTATAGAGACAGAGAGTACAGACAGCAGGTATAGAGACAGAGAGTATAGACAGCAGGTATAGAGACAGAGAGTATAGACAGCAGGTATAGAGACAGAGAGTATAGACATCAGGTATAGACAGCAGGTATAGAGACAGAGAGTATAGACAGCAGGTATAGAGACAGAGTTTAGACAGCAGGTATAGAGACAGAGAGTATAGACAGCAGGTATAGAGACAGAGAGTATAGACAGCAGGTATAGAGACAGAGAGTATAGACAGCAGGTATAGAGACAGAGTTTAGACAGCAGGTATAGAGACAGAGAGTATAGACAGCAGGTATAGAGACAGAGAGTATAGACAGCAGGTATAGAGACAGAGAGTATAGACAGCAGGTATAGAGACAGAGAGTATAGACAGCTGGTATAGAGACAGAGTATAGACAGCAGGTATAGAGACAGAGAGTATAGACAGCAGGTATAGAGACAGAGAGTATAGACAGCAGGTATAGAGACAGAGAGTATAGACAGCAGGTATAGAGACAGAGAGTATAGACAGCAGGTATAGAGACAGAGAGTATAGACAGCAGGTATAGAGACAGAGAGTATAGACAGCAGGTATAGAGACAGAGAGTATAGACAGCAGGTATAGAGACAGAGAGTATAGATAACAGGTATAGAGACAGAGAATATAAACAGCAGGTATAGAGACAGAGAGTATAGACAGCAGGTATAGAGACAGAGTATAGACAGCAGGTATAGAGACAGAGAGTATAGACAGCAGGTATAGAGACAGAGTATAGACAGCAGGTATAGAGACAGAGAGTATAGACAGCAGGTATAGAGACAGAGTATAGACAGCAGGTATAGAGACAGAGAGTATAGGCAGCAGATATAGAAACAGAGAGTATAGACAGCAGGTATAGAGACAGAGTTTAGACAGCAGGTATAGAGACAGAGAGTATAGACAGCAGGTATAGAGACAGAGTATAGACAGCAGGTATAGAGACAGAGAGTATAGACAGCAGGTATAGAGACAGAGAGTATAGACAGCAGGTATAGAGACAGAGAGTATAGACAGCAGGTATAGAGACAGAGAGTATAGAAAGGTATAGACAGCAGGTATAGAGACAGAGAGTATAGACAGCAGGTATAGAGACAGAGTTAGACAGTAAGACAGCAGGTATAGAGACAGAGAGTATAGACAGCAGGTATAGAGACAGAGAGTATAGACAGCAGGTATAGAGACAGAGAGTATAGACAGCAGGTATAGAGACAGAGAGTATAGACAGCAGGTATAGAGACAGAGAGTATAGACAGCAGGTATAGAGACAGAGAGTATAGACAGCAGGTATAGAGACGAGAGTATAGACAGCAGGTATAGAGACAGAGTATAGACAGCAGGTATAGAGACAGAGAGTATAGACAGCATGTATAGACACAGAGAGTATAGACAGCAGGTATAGAGACAGAGAGTATAGACAGCAGGTATAGAGACAGAGAATATAGACAGCAGGTATAGAGACAGAGTATAGACAGCAGGTATAGAGACAGAGAGTATAGACAGCATGTATAGAAACAGAGAGTATAGACAGCAGGTATAGAGACAGAGAGAATAGGCAACAGGTATAGAGACAGAGAGTATAGACAGCAGGTATAGAGACAGAGTACAGACAGCAGGTATAGAGACAGAGAGTATAGACAGCATGTATAGAAACAGAGAGTATAGACAGCAGGTATAGAGACAGAGAGTATAGACAGTAGTTATAGAGCCAGAGGATAGACAGCAGGTATAGAGACAGAGAGTATAGAGAGCAGGTATAGAGACAGAGAGTATAGACAGCAGGTATAGAGACAGAGAGTATAGACAGCAGGTATAGAGACAGAGAGTATAGACAGCAGCTATAGAAACAGAGAGTATAGACAGCAGGTATAGAGACAGAGTTTAGACAGCAGGTATAGAGACAGAGAGTATAGACAGCAGGTAAAGAGACAGAGAGTATAGACAGCAGGTATAGAGACAGAGAGTATAGACAGCAGGTATAGAGACAGAGTATAGACAGCAGGTATAGAGACAGAGAGTATAGACAGCAGGTATAGAGACAGAGTATAGACAGCAGGTATAGAGACAGAGAGTATAGACAGCAGGTATAGAGACAGAGTATAGACAGCAGGTATAGAGACAGAGTATAGACAGCAGGTATAGAGACAGAGAGTATAGACAGCAGGTATAGAGACAGAGAGTATAGACAGCAGGTATAGAGACAGGAGAGGTATAGACAGCAGGTATAGAGACAGAGAGTATAGACAGCAGGTATAGAGACGAGAGTATAGACAGCAGGTATAGAGACAGAGAGTATAGACAGCAGGTATAGAGACAGAGAGTATAGACAGCAGGTATAGAGACAGAGAGTATAGACAGCAGGTATAGATACAGAGTACAGACAGCAGGTATAGAGACAGAGAGTATAGACAGCAGGTATAGAGACAGAGAGTATAGACAGCAGGTATAGAGACAGAGAGTATAGACAGCAGGTATAGAGACAGAGAGACAGAGTATAGACAGCAGGTATAGAGACAGAGAGTATAGACAGCAGGTATAGAGACAGAGAGTATAGACAGCAGGTATAGAGACAGAGAGTATAGACAGCAGGTATAGAGACAGAGAGTATAGACAGCAGGTATAGAGACAGAGTATAGACAGCAGGTATAGAGACAGAGAGTATAGACAGCATGTATAGAGACAGAGAGTATAGACAGCAGGTATAGAGACAGAGAGTATAGGCAGCAGGTATAGAGACAGAGAGTATAGACAGCAGGTATAGAGACAGAGTACAGACAGCAGGTATAGAGACAGAGAGTATAGACAGCATGTATAGAAACAGAGAGTATAGACAGCAGGTATAGAGACAGAGAGTATAGACAGCAGTTATAGAGCCAGAGGATAGACAGCAGGTATAGAGACAGAGAGTATAGAGAGCAGGTATAGAGACAGAGAGTATAGACAGCAGGTATAGAGACAGAGAGTATAGACAGCAGGTATAGAGACAGAGAGTATAGACAGCAGCTATAGAAACAGAGAGTATAGACAGCAGGTATAGAGACAGAGAGTATAGACAGCAGGTATAGAGACAGAGAGTATAAAGAGACAGCAGGTATAGAGACAGAGTACAGACAGCAGGTATAGAGACAGAGAGTACAGACAGCAGGTATAGAGACAGAGAGTATAGACAGCAGGTATAGAGACAGAGAGTATAGACAGCAGGTATAGAGACAGAGAGTATAGACAGCAGGTATAGAGACAGAGAGTATAGACAGCAGGTATAGAGACAGAGAGTATAGACAGCAGGTATAGAGACAGAGAGTATAGACAGCAGGTATAGAGACAGAGAGTATAGACAGCAGGTATAGAGACAGAGAGTATAGACAGCAGCTATAGAAACAGAGAGTATAGACAGCAGGTATAGAGACAGAGTTTAGACAGCAGGTATAGAGACAGAGAGTATAGACAGCAGGAAAAGATACAGAGTACAGACAGCAGGCATAGAGACAGAGAGTATAGACAGCAGGTATAGAGACAGAGGACAGGGTATAGACAGCAGGTATAGAGACAGAGAGTATAGACAGCAGGAATAGATACAGAGTATAGACAGCAGGTATAGAGACAGAGAGTATAGACAGCAGGTATAGAGACAGAGTATAGACAGCAGGTATAGAGACAGAGTATAGACAGCAGGTATAGAGACAGAGAGTATAGACAGCAGGTATAGAGACAGAGAGTATAGACAGCAGGTATAGAGACAGAGAGTATGAGACAGCAGGTATAGAGACAGAGAGTATAGACAGCAGGTATAGAGACAGAGTTTAGACAGCAGGTATAGAGACAGAGAGTATAGACAGCAGTTATAGAGACAGAGAGTATAGACAGCAGGTATAGAGACAGAGAGTATAGACAGCAGGTATAGAGACAGAGTACAGACAGCAGGTATAGAGACAGAGAGTATAGACAGCAGGTATAGAGACAGAGAGTATAGACAGCAGGTATAGAGACAGAGAGTATAGACAGCTGGTATAGAGACAGAGAGTATAGACAGCAGGTATTGAGACAGAGTATAGACAGCAGGTATAGAGACAGAGAGTATAGACAGCATGTATAGACACAGAGAGTATAGACAGCAGGTATAGAGACAGAGAGTATAGACAGCAGGTATAGAGACAGAGAATATAGACAGCAGGTATAGAGACAGAGTATAGACAGCAGGTATAGAGACAGAGAGTATAGACAGCAGGTATAGAGACAGAGAGTATAGACAGCAGGTATAGAGACAGAGAGTATAGGCAACAGGTATAGAGACAGAGAGTATAGACAGCAGGTATAGAGACAGAGAGTACAGACAGCAGGTATAGAGACAGAGAGTATAGACAGCATGTATAGAAACAGAGAGTATAGACAGCAGGTATAGAGACAGAGAGTATAGACAGTAGTTATAGAGCCAGAGGATAGACAGCAGGTATAGAGACAGAGAGTATAGAGAGCAGGTATAGAGACAGAGAGTATAGACAGCAGGTATAGAGACAGAGAGTATAGACAGCAGGTATAGAGACAGAGAGTATAGACAGCAGCTATAGAAACAGAGAGTATAGACAGCAGGTATAGAGACAGAGAGTATAGACAGCAGGAAAAGATACAGAGTACAGACAGCAGGCATAGAGACAGAGAGTATAGACAGCAGGTATAGAGACAGAGTATAGACAGCAGGTATAGAGACAGAGTATAGACAGCAGATATAGAAACAGAGAGTATAGACAGCAGGAATAGATACAGAGTATAGACAGCAGGTATAGAGACAGAGAGTATAGACAGCAGGTATAGAGACAGAGTATAGACAGCTGGTATTGAGACAGAGTAAAAACAGCAGGTATAGAGACAGAGAGTATAGATAGCAGGTATAGAGACAGAGAGTATAGACAGCAGGTATAGAGACAGAGAGTATAGACAGCAGGTATAGAGACAGAGAGTATAGACATCAGGTATAGACAGCAGGTATAGAGACAGAGAGTATAGACAGCAGGTATAGAGACAGAGTTTAGACAGCAGGTATAGAGACAGAGAGTATAGACAGCAGGTATAGAGACAGAGAGTATAGACAGCAGGTATAGAGACAGAGAGTATAGACAGCAGGTATAGAGACAGAGTACAGACAGCAGGTATAGAGACAGAGAGTATAGACAGCAGGTATAGAGACAGAGAGTATAGACAGCAGGTATAGAGACAGAGAGTATAGACAGCAGGTATAGAGACAGAGTATAGACAGCTGGTATTGAGACAGAGTATAGACAGCAGGTATAGAGACAGAGAGTATAGACAGCATGTATAGACACAGAGAGTATAGACAGCAGGTATAGAGACAGAGAGTATAGACAGCAGGTATAGAGACAGAGAATATAGACAGCAGGTATAGAGACAGAGTATAGACAGCAGGTATAGAGACAGAGAGTATAGACAGCATGTATAGAAACAGAGAGTATAGACAGCAGGTATAGAGACAGAGAGAATAGGCAACAGGTATAGAGACAGAGAGTATAGACAGCAGGTATAGAGACAGAGTACAGACAGCAGGTATAGAGACAGAGAGTATAGACAGCATGTATAGAAACAGAGAGTATAGACAGCAGGTATAGAGAAAGAGAGTATAGACAGTAGTTATAGAGCCAGAGGATAGACAGCAGGTATAGAGACAGAGAGTATAGAGAGCAGGTATAGAGACAGAGAGTATAGACAGCAGGTATAGAGACAGAGAGTATAGACAGCAGGTATAGAGACAGAGAGTATAGACAGCAGGTATAGAGACAGAGAGTATAGACAGCAGGAAAGAAAGAGTACAGACAGCAGGCATAGAGACAGAGAGTATAGACAGCAGGTATAGAGACAGAGTATAGACAGCAGGTATAGAGACAGAGTATAGACAGCAGATATAGAAACAGAGAGTATAGACAGCAGGTATAGAGACAGAGAGTATAGACAGCAGGTATAGAGACAGAGTATAGACAGCAGGTATAGAGACAGAGTATAGACAGCAGGTATAGAGACAGAGAGTATAGACAGCAGGAATGGATACAGAGTACAGACAGCAGGTATAGAGACAAAGAGTATAGACAGCAGGTATAGAGACAGAGTATGGACAGCAGGAATAGAAACAGAGAGTATAGACAGCAGGTATAGAGACAGAGAGTATAGACAGCAGGTATAGAGACAGAGTATAGACAGCAGGTATAAAGACAGAGTATAGACAGCAGATATAGAAACAGAGAGTATAGACAGCAGGTATAGAGACAGAGAGTTTAGACAGCAGGTATAGAGACAGAGTATAGACAGCAGGTATAGAGACAGAGAGTATAGACAGCAGGTATATAGACAGAGAGTATAGACAGCAGGTATAGAGACAGAGTATAGACAGCAGGTATAGAGACAGAGTGTAGACAGCAGGTATAGAGACAGAGTATAGACAGCAGGTATAGAGACAGAGAGTATAGACAGCAGGTATAGAGACAGAGAGTATAGACAGCAGGAATAGATACAGAGTATAGACAGCAGGTATAGAGACAGAGAGAATAGACAGCAGGTACAGAGACAGAAAGTATAGACAGCAGGTATAGAGATAGAGAGTATAGACAGCAGGTACAGAGACAGAGTATAGACAAATGGTATAGAGACAGAGAGTATAGACAGCAGGTATGGAGACAGAGAGTATAGACAGCAGGTACAGAGACATAGTATAGATAGCAGGTATATAGACAGAGAGGATAGACAGTAGGTATTGAGACAGAGAGTATAGACAGCAGGTATAGAAACAGAGTACAGACTGCAGGTATAGAGACATAGTACAGACAGCAGGTATAGAGACAGAGAGTATAGACAGCAGGTATAGAGACAGAGAGTATAGACAGCAGGTATAGAGACAGAGTATAGACAGCAGGTATAGAGACAGAGAGTATAGACAGAATGTTTAGAAACAGAGAGTATAGACAGCAGGTATAGAGACAGATAGAATAGACAACATGTATAAAGACAGAGAGTATAGAAAGCAGGTATAGAGACAGAGAGTATAGACAGTAGTTATAGAGCCAGAGGATAGACAGCGGGTATAGAGACAGAGCGTATAGACAGCTGGTATAGAGACAGAGAGTATAGACAGCAGGTATAGAGACAGAGAGTATAGACAGCTGGTATAGAGACAGAGAGTATAGACAGCAGGTATAGAGACAGAGAGTATAGACAGCAGGTATAGAGACAGAGAGTATAGACAACAGGTATAGAGACAGAGAGTATAGACAGCAGGTATAGAGACAGAGAGTATAGACAGCAGGTATAGAGACAGAGAGTATAGACAGAGAGTTTAGACAGCAGGTTTTGAGACAGAGAGTATAGATAACAGGTATAGAGACAGAGAGTATAGAGAGCTGGTATAGAGACAGAGAGTATAGACAGCAGGTATAGAGACAGAGAGTATAGACAGCAGGTATATAGACAGAGAGTATAGACAGCAGGTATAGAGACAGAGAGACCAGACAACAGGTATAGAGACAGAGAGTATAGACAGCAGGTATAGAGACAGAGTATAGACAGCAGATATAGAGACAGAGAGTATAGACAGCAGGTATAGAGACAGAGTATAGACAGCAGGTATAGAGACAGAGTATAGACAGCAGGTATAGAGACAGAGTATAGACAGCAGGTATAGAGATAGAGAGTATAGACAGCAGGTACAGAGACAGAGTATAGACAGCTGGTTTAGAGACAGAGAGTATAGACAGCAGGTATGGAGACAGATTGTATAGACAGCAGGTACAGAGACATAGTATAGATAGCAGGTATATAGACAGAGAGGATAGACAGTAGGTATTGAGACAGAGAGTATAGACAGCAGGTATAGAAACAGAGTACAGACTGCAGGTATAGAGACAGAGTACAGACAGCAGGTATAGAGACAGAGAGTATAGACAGCAGGTATAGAGACAGAGAGTATAGACAGCAGGTATAGAAACAGAGAGTATAGACAGCAGGTATAGAGACAGAGTATAGACAGCAGGTATAGAGACAGAGAGTTTAGACAGCAGGAATAGAGACATAGAGTAATGATAGTAGGTATATAGACAGAGAGTATAGACAGCAGGTATAGAGACAGAGTATAGACAGCAGGTATGGAGACAGAGAGTATAGACAGAATGTTTAGAAACAGAGAGTATAGACAGCAGGTATAGAGACAGAGAGAATAGACAACAGGTATAAAGACAGAGAGTATAGAAAGCAGGTATAGAGACAGAGAGTATAGACAGTAGTTATAGAGCCAGAGGATAGACAGCAGGTATAGAGACAGAGCGTATAGACAGCTGGTATAGAGACAGAGAGTATAGACAGCAGGTATAGAGACAGAGAGTATAGACAGCTGGTATAGAGACAGAGAGTATAGACAGCAGGTATAGAGACAGAGAGTATAGACAGCAGGTATAGAGACAGAGAGTATAGACAACAGGTATAGAGACAGAGAGTATAGACAGCAGGTATAGAGACAGAGAGTATAGACAGCAGGTATAGAGACAGAGAGTATAGACAGCAGGTATAGAGACAGAGAGTATAGAAACAGGTATATAGACAGAGTATATACAGCAGGTATAGAGACAGAGAGTATAGGCAGCAGATATAGAAACAGAGAGTATAGACAGCAGGTATAGAGACAGAGTTTAGACAGCAGGTATAGAGACAGAGAGTATAGACTGCAGGTATAGAGACAGAGTATAGACAGCAGGTATAGAGACAGAGAGTATAGACAGCAGATATAGAAACAGAGAGTATAGACAGCAGGAATAGATACAGAGTATAGACAGCAGGTATAGAGACAGAGAGTATAGATAGCAGGTATAGAGACGAGACAGAGAGTATGGACAGCAGGTATTGAGACAGAGAGTATAGACAGCAGGTATAGAGACAGAGTATAGACAGCTGGTTTAGAGACAGAGAGTATAGACAGCAGGTATGGAGACAGATTGTATAGACAGCAGGTACAGAGACATAGTATAGATAGCAGGTATATAGACAGAGAGGATAGACAGTAGGTATTGAGACAGAGAGTATAGACAGCAGGTATAGAAACAGAGTACAGACTGCAGGTATAGAGACAGAGTACAGACAGCAGGTATAGAGACAGAGAGTATAGACAGCAGGTATAGAGACAGAGAGTATAGACAGCAGGTATAGAAACAGAGAGTATAGACAGCAGGTATAGAGACAGAGTATAGACAGCAGGTATAGAGACAGAGAGTTTAGACAGCAGGAATAGAGACATAGAGTAATGATAGTAGGTATAGAGACAGAGAGTATAGACAGCAGGTATAGAGACAGAGTATAGACAGCAGGTATGGAGACAGAGAGTATAGACAGAATGTTTAGAAACAGAGAGTATAGACAGCAGGTATAGAGACAGAGAGAATAGACAACAGGTATAAAGACAGAGAGTATAGAAAGCAGGTATAGAGACAGAGAGTATAGACAGTAGTTATAGAGCCAGAGGATAGACAGCAGGTATAGAGACAGAGCGTATAGACAGCTGGTATAGAGACAGAGAGTATAGACAGCAGGTATAGAGACAGAGAGTATAGACAGCTGGTATAGAGACAGAGAGTATAGACAGCAGGTATAGAGACAGAGAGTATAGACAGCAGGTATAGAGACAGAGAGTATAGACAACAGGTATAGAGACAGAGAGTATAGACAGCAGGTATAGAGACAGAGAGTATAGACAGCAGGTATAGAGACAGAGAGTATAGACAGCAGGTATAGAGACAGAGAGTATAGAAACAGGTATATAGACAGAGTATATACAGCAGGTATAGAGACAGAGAGTATAGGCAGCAGATATAGAAACAGAGAGTATAGACAGCAGGTATAGAGACAGAGTTTAGACAGCAGGTATAGAGACAGAGAGTATAGACTGCAGGTATAGAGACAGAGTATAGACAGCAGGTATAGAGACAGAGAGTATAGACAGCAGATATAGAAACAGAGAGTATAGACAGCAGGAATAGATACAGAGTATAGACAGCAGGTATAGAGACAGAGAGTATAGATAGCAGGTATAGAGACGAGACAGAGAGTATGGACAGCAGGTATTGAGACAGAGAGTATAGACAGCAGGTATAGAGACAGAGAGTACAGACAGCAGGTATAGAGACAGAGAGTACAGACAGCAGGTATAGAGACAGAGAGTATAGACAGCAGGTATAGAGACAGAGAGTATAGACAGCAGGTATAGAGACAGAGAGTATAGACAAGGTATAGACAGCAGGTATAGAGACAGAGAGTATAGACAGCAGGTATAGAGACAGAGTTTAGACAGCAGGTATAGAGACAGAGAGTATAGACAGCAGGTATAGAGACAGAGAGTATAGACAGCAGGTATAGAGACAGAGAGTATAGACAGCAGGTATAGAGACAGAGTTTAGACAGCAGGTATAGAGACAGAGAGTATAGACAGCAGGTATAGAGACAGAGAGTATAGACAGCAGGTATAGAGACAGAGAGTATAGACAGCAGGTATAGAGACAGAGTATAGACAGCTGGTATTGAGACAGAGTATAGACAGCAGGTATAGAGACAGAGAGTATAGACAGCAGGTATAGAGACAGAGAGTATAGACAACAGGTATAGAGACAGAGAGTATAGACAGTAGGTATAGAGACAGAGAGTATAGACAGCAGGTATAGAGACAGAGAGTATTGACAGCAGGTATAGAGACAGAGAGTATAGACATCAGGTATAGACAGCAGGTATAGAGACAGAGTATAGACAGCTGGTATTGAGACAGAGTATAGACAGCAGGTATAGAGACAGAGAGTATAGACAGCAGATATAGTAACAGCGCAGTATAGACAGCAGGAATAGATACAGAGTATAGACAGCAGGTATAGAGACAGAGAGTATAGACAGCAGGTATAGAGACAGAGTATAGACAGCTGGTATTGAGACAGAGTAAAAACAGCAGGTATAGAGACAGAGAGTATAGATAGCAGGTATAGAGATGAGACAGAGAGTATAGACAGCAGGTATTGAGACAGAGAGTATAGACAGCAGGTATAGAGACAGAGAGTACAGACAGCAGGTATAGAGACAGAGAGTATAGACAGCAGGTATAGAGACAGAGAGTATTGACAGCAGGTATAGAGACAGAGAGTATAGACATCAGGTATAGACAGCAGGTATAGAGACAGAGAGTATAGACAGCAGGTATAGAGACAGAGTTTAGACAGCAGGTATAGAGACAGAGAGTATAGACAGCAGGTATAGAGACAGAGAGTATAGACAGCAGGTATAGAGACAGAGAGTATAGACAGCAGGTATAGAGACAGAGTTTAGACAGCAGGTATAGAGACAGAGAGTATAGACAGCAGGTATAGAGACAGAGAGTATAGACAGCAGGTATAGAGACAGAGAGTATAGACAGCAGGTATAGAGACAGAGTATAGACAGCTGGTATTGAGACAGAGTATAGACAGCAGGTATAGAGACAGAGAGTATAGACAGCATGTATAGAGACAGAGAGTATAGACAGCAGGTATAGAGACAGAGAGTATAGACAGCAGGTGTCGAGACAGAGAGTATAGACAGTAGTTATAGAGCCAGAGGATAGACAGCAGGTATAGAGACAGAGAGTATAGAGAGCTGGTATAGAGACAGAGTACAGACAGCAGGTATAGAGACAGAGAGTATAGACAGCATGTATAGAAACAGAGAGTATAGACAGCAGGTATAGAGACAGAGAGTATAGACAGTAGTTATAGAGCCAGAGGATAGACAGCAGGTATAGAGACAGAGAGTATAGAGAGCTGGTATAGAGACAGAGAGTATAGACAGCAGGTATAGAGACATAGTATAGATAGCAGGTATATATACAGAGAGTATAGACAGCAGAATAGACAACAGTTATAGAGACAGAGAGTACAGACAGCAGGTATAGAGACAGAGAGAATAGACAACAGTTATAGAGACAGAGAGTATAGACAGCAGGTATAGAGACAGAGTATAGACAGCTGGTATTGAGACAGAGTAAAAACAGCAGGTATAGAGACAGAGAGTATAGATAGCAGGTATAGAGATGAGACAGAGAGTATAGACAGCAGGTATTGAGACAGAGAGTATAGACAGCAGGTATAGAGACAGAGAGTACAGACAGCAGGTATAGAGACAGAGAGTATAGACAGCAGGTATAGAGACAGAGAGTATTGACAGCAGGTATAGAGACAGAGAGTATAGACATCAGGTATAGACAGCAGGTATAGAGACAGAGAGTATAGACAGCAGGTATAGAGACAGAGTTTAGACAGCAGGTATAGAGACAGAGAGTATAGACAGCAGGTA
Source organism: Salmo salar (assembly GCF_905237065.1). NCBI lineage: Eukaryota > Metazoa > Chordata > Actinopteri > Salmoniformes > Salmonidae > Salmo > Salmo salar. Next base: position 37,017,783 of record NC_059470.1, read on the forward strand.
TAGAGACAGAGAGTATAGACAGCAGGTATAGAGACAGAGAGTATAGACAGCAGGTATAGAGACAGAGTTTAGACAGCAGGTATAGAGACAGAGAGTATAGACAGCAGGTATAGAGACAGAGAGTATAGACAGCAGGTATAGAGACAGAGAGTATAGACAGCAGGTATAGAGACAGAGTATAGACAGCTGGTATTGAGACAGAGTATAGACAGCAGGTATAGAGACAGAGAGTATAGACAGCATGTATAGAGACAGAGAGTATAGACAGCAGGTATAGAGACAGAGAGTATAGACAGCAGGTATAGAGACAGAGAGTATAGACAGCAGGTATAGAGACAGAGTATAGACAGCAGGTATAGAGACAGAGAGCATAGACAGCATGTATAGAAACAGAGAGTATAGACAGCAGGTATAGAGACAGAGAGAATAGACAACAGGTATAGAGACAGAGAGTATAGACAGCAGGTATAGAGACAGAGTACAGACAGCAGGTATAGAGACAGAGAGTATAGACAGCATGTATAGAAACAGAGAGTATAGACAGCAGGTATAGAGACAGAGAGTATAGACAGTAGTTATAGAGCCAGAGGATAGACAGCAGGTATAGAGACAGAGAGTATAGAGAGCTGGTATAGAGACAGAGAGTATAGACAGCAGGTATAGAGACATAGTATAGATAGCAGGTATATATACAGAGAGTATAGACAGCAGAATAGACAACAGTTATAGAGACAGAGAGTACAGACAGCAGGTATAGAGACAGAGAGAATAGACAACAGTTATAGAGACAGAGAGTATAGACAGCAGGTATAGAGACAAAGAGTATAGAAAGCAGGTAAAGAGATGGAGAGTATAGACAGTAGTTATAGAGCCAGAGGATAGACAGCAGGTATAGAGACAGAGAGTATAGACAGCAGGTATAGAGACAGAGAGTATAGACAGCAGGTATAGAGACAGAGAGTATAGACAGCAGGTGTCGAGACAGAGAGTATAGACAGTAGTTATAGAGCCAGAGGATAGACAGCAGGTATAGAGACAGAGAGTATAGAGAGCTGGTATAGAGACAGAGTACAGACAGCAGGTATAGAGACAGAGAGTATAGACAGCATGTATAGAAACAGAGAGTATAGACAGCAGGTATAGAGACAGAGAGTATAGACAGTAGTTATAGAGCCAGAGGATAGACAGCAGGTATAGAGACAGAGAGTATAGAGAGCTGGTATAGAGACAGAGAGTATAGACAGCAGGTATAGAGACATAGTATAGATAGCAGGTATATATACAGAGAGTATAGACAGCAGAATAGACAACAGTTATAGAGACAGAGAGTACAGACAGCAGGTATAGAGACAGAGAGAATAGACAACAGTTATAGAGACAGAGAGTATAGACAGCAGGTATAGAGACAGAGAGTATAGAAAGCAGGTAAAGAGACGGAGAGTATAGACAGTAGTTATAGAGCCAGAGGATAGACAGCAGGTATAGAGACAGAGAGTATAGACAGCAGGTATAGAGACAGAGAGTATAGACAGCAGGTATAGAGACAGAGAGTATAGACAGCAGGTGTCGAGACAGAGAGTATAGACAGCAGGTATAGAGACAGAGAGTATAGACAGCAGGTATAGAGACAGAGAGTATAGACAGCAGGTATAGAGACAGAGTATAGACAGCAGGTATATAGACAGAGAGTTTAGACAGCAGGAATAGAGACATAGAGTAATGATAGTAGGTATATAGACAGAGAGTATAGACAGCAGGTATAGAGACAGAGTATAGACAGCAGGTATAGAGACAGAGTATAGACAGAATGTTTAGAAACAGAGAGTATAGACAGCAGGTATAGAGACAGAGAGAATAGACAACATGTATAAAGACAGAGAGTATAGAAAGCAGGTATAGAGACAGAGAGTATAGACAGTAGTTATAGAGCCAGAGGATAGACAGCAGGTATAGAGACAGAGCGTATAGACAGCTGGTATAGAGACAGAGAGTATAGACAGCAGGTATAGAGACAGAGAGTATAGACAGCTGGTATAGAGACAGAGAGTATAGACAGCAGGTATAGAGACAGAGAGTATAGACAGCAGGTATAGAGACAGAGAGTATAGACAACAGGTATAGAGACAGAGAGTATAGACAGCAGGTATAGAGACAGAGAGTATAGACAGCAGGTATAGAGACAGAGAGTATAGACAGCAGATATAGAAACAGAGAGTATAGACAGCAGGAATAGATACAGAGTATAGACAGCAGGTATAGAGACAGAGAGTATAGACAGCAGGTATAGAGACAGAGAGTATAGACAACAGGTATAGAGACAGAGAGTATAGACAGCAGGTATAGAGACAGAGAGTATAGACAGCTGGTATAGAGACAGAGAGTATAGACAGCAGGTATAGAGACAGAGAGTATAGACAGCAGGTATAGAGACAGAGAGTATAGACAACAGGTATAGAGACAGAGAGTATAGACAGCAGGTATAGAGACAGAGAGTATAGACAGCAGGTATAGAGACAGAGAGTATAGACAGAGAGTTTAGACAGCAGGTTTTGAGACAGAGAGTATAGATAACAGGTATAGAGACAGAGAGTATAGAGAGCTGGTATAGAGACAGAGAGTATAGACAGCAGGTATAGAGACAGAGAGTATAGACAGCAGGTATAGAGACAGAGAGTATAGACAGCAGGTATAGAGACAGAGAGACCAGACAACAGGTATAGAGACAGAGAGTATAGACAGCAGGTATAGAGACAGAGTATAGACAGCAGATATAGAGACAGAGAGTATAGACAGCAGGTATAGAGACAGAGTATAGACAGCAGGTATAGAGACAGAGTATAGACAGCAGGTATAGAGACAGAGTATAGACAGCAGGTATAGAGATAGAGAGTATAGACAGCAGGTACAGAGACAGAGTATAGACAGCTGGTTTAGAGACAGAGAGTATAGACAGCAGGTATGGAGACAGATTGTATAGACAGCAGGTACAGAGACATAGTATAGATAGCAGGTATATAGACAGAGAGGATAGACAGTAGGTATTGAGACAGAGAGTATAGACAGCAGGTATAGAAACAGAGTACAGACTGCAGGTATAGAGACAGAGTACAGACAGCAGGTATAGAGACAGAGAGTATAGACAGCAGGTATAGAGACAGAGAGTATAGACAGCAGGTATAGAAACAGAGAGTATAGACAGCAGGTATAGAGACAGAGTATAGACAGCAGGTATAGAGACAGAGAGTTTAGACAGCAGGAATAGAGACATAGAGTAATGATAGTAGGTATATAGACAGAGAGTATAGACAGCAGGTATAGAGACAGAGTATAGACAGCAGGTATGGAGACAGAGAGTATAGACAGAATGTTTAGGAAACAGAGAGTATAGACAGCAGGTATAGAGACAGAGAGAATAGACAACAGGTATAAAGACAGAGAGTATAGAAAGCAGGTATAGAGACAGAGAGTATAGACAGTAGTTATAGAGCCAGAGGATAGACAGCAGGTATAGAGACAGAGCGTATAGACAGCTGGTATAGAGACAGAGAGTATAGACAGCAGGTATAGAGACAGAGAGTATAGACAGCTGGTATAGAGACAGAGAGTATAGACAGCAGGTATAGAGACAGAGAGTATAGACAGCAGGTATAGAGACAGAGAGTATAGACAACAGGTATAGAGACAGAGAGTATAGACAGCAGGTATAGAGACAGAGAGTATAGACAGCAGGTATAGAGACAGAGAGTATAGACAGCAGGTATAGAGACAGAGAGTATAGAAACAGGTATATAGACAGAGTATATACAGCAGGTATAGAGACAGAGAGTATAGGCAGCAGATATAGAAACAGAGAGTATAGACAGCAGGTATAGAGACAGAGTTTAGACAGCAGGTATAGAGACAGAGAGTATAGACTGCAGGTATAGAGACAGAGTATAGACAGCAGGTATAGAGACAGAGAGTATAGACAGCAGATATAGAAACAGAGAGTATAGACAGCAGGAATAGATACAGAGTATAGACAGCAGGTATAGAGACAGAGAGTATAGATAGCAGGTATAGAGACGAGACAGAGAGTATGGACAGCAGGTATTGAGACAGAGAGTATAGACAGCAGGTATAGAGACAGAGAGTACAGACAGCAGGTATAGAGACAGAGAGTACAGACAGCAGGTATAGAGACAGAGAGTATAGACAGCAGGTATAGAGACAGAGAGTATAGACAGCAGGTATAGAGACAGAGAGTATAGACATCAGGTATAGACAGCAGGTATAGAGACAGAGAGTATAGACAGCAGGTATAGAGACAGAGTTTAGACAGCAGGTATAGAGACAGAGAGTATAGACAGCAGGTATAGAGACAGAGAGTATAGACAGCAGGTATAGAGACAGAGAGTATAGACAGCAGGTATAGAGACAGAGTTTAGACAGCAGGTATAGAGACAGAGAGTATAGACAGCAGGTATAGAGACAGAGAGTATAGACAGCAGGTATAGAGACAGAGAGTATAGACAGCAGGTATAGAGACAGAGTATAGACAGCTGGTATTGAGACAGAGTATAGACAGCAGGTATAGAGACAGAGAGTATAGACAGCAGGTATAGAGACAGAGAGTATAGACAACAGGTATAGAGACAGAGAGTATAGACAGTAGGTATAGAGACAGAGAGTATAGACAGCAGGTATAGAGACAGAGAGTATTGACAGCAGGTATAGAGACAGAGAGTATAGACATCAGGTATAGACAGCAGGTATAGAGACAGAGTATAGACAGCTGGTATTGAGACAGAGTATAGACAGCAGGTATAGAGACAGAGAGTATAGACAGCAGATATAGTAACAGCGAGTATAGACAGCAGGAATAGATACAGAGTATAGACAGCAGGTATAGAGACAGAGAGTATAGACAGCAGGTATAGAGACAGAGTATAGACAGCTGGTATTGAGACAGAGTAAAAACAGCAGGTATAGAGACAGAGAGTATAGATAGCAGGTATAGAGATGAGACAGAGAGTATAGACAGCAGGTATTGAGACAGAGAGTATAGACAGCAGGTATAGAGACAGAGAGTACAGACAGCAGGTATAGAGACAGAGAGTATAGACAGCAGGTATAGAGACAGAGAGTATTGACAGCAGGTATAGAGACAGAGAGTATAGACATCAGGTATAGACAGCAGGTATAGAGACAGAGAGTATAGACAGCAGGTATAGAGACAGAGTTTAGACAGCAGGTATAGAGACAGAGAGTATAGACAGCAGGTATAGAGACAGAGAGTATAGACAGCAGGTATAGAGACAGAGAGTATAGACAGCAGGTATAGAGACAGAGTTTAGACAGCAGGTATAGAGACAGAGAGTATAGACAGCAGGTATAGAGACAGAGAGTATAGACAGCAGGTATAGAGACAGAGAGTATAGACAGCAGGTATAGAGACAGAGTATAGACAGCTGGTATTGAGACAGAGTATAGACAGCAGGTATAGAGACAGAGAGTATAGACAGCATGTATAGAGACAGAGAGTATAGACAGCAGGTATAGAGACAGAGAGTATAGACAGCAGGTATAGAGACAGAGAGTATAGACAGCAGGTATAGAGACAGAGTATAGACAGCAGGTATAGAGACAGAGAGCATAGACAGCATGTATAGAAACAGAGAGTATAGACAGCAGGTATAGAGACAGAGAGAATAGACAACAGGTATAGAGACAGAGAGTATAGACAGCAGGTATAGAGACAGAGTACAGACAGCAGGTATAGAGACAGAGAGTATAGACAGCATGTATAGAAACAGAGAGTATAGACAGCAGGTATAGAGACAGAGAGTATAGACAGTAGTTATAGAGCCAGAGGATAGACAGCAGGTATAGAGACAGAGAGTATAGAGAGCTGGTATAGAGACAGAGAGTATAGACAGCAGGTATAGAGACATAGTATAGATAGCAGGTATATATACAGAGAGTATAGACAGCAGAATAGACAACAGTTATAGAGACAGAGAGTACAGACAGCAGGTATAGAGACAGAGAGAATAGACAACAGTTATAGAGACAGAGAGTATAGACAGCAGGTATAGAGACAAAGAGTATAGAAAGCAGGTAAAGAGATGGAGAGTATAGACAGTAGTTATAGAGCCAGAGGATAGACAGCAGGTATAGAGACAGAGAGTATAGACAGCAGGTATAGAGACAGAGAGTATAGACAGCAGGTATAGAGACAGAGAGTATAGACAGCAGGTGTCGAGACAGAGAGTATAGACAGTAGTTATAGAGCCAGAGGATAGACAGCAGGTATAGAGACAGAGAGTATAGAGAGCTGGTATAGAGACAGAGTACAGACAGCAGGTATAGAGACAGAGAGTATAGACAGCATGTATAGAAACAGAGAGTATAGACAGCAGGTATAGAGACAGAGAGTATAGACAGTAGTTATAGAGCCAGAGGATAGACAGCAGGTATAGAGACAGAGAGTATAGAGAGCTGGTATAGAGACAGAGAGTATAGACAGCAGGTATAGAGACATAGTATAGATAGCAGGTATATATACAGAGAGTATAGACAGCAGAATAGACAACAGTTATAGAGACAGAGAGTACAGACAGCAGGTATAGAGACAGAGAGAATAGACAACAGTTATAGAGACAGAGAGTATAGACAGCAGGTATAGAGACAGAGAGTATAGAAAGCAGGTAAAGAGACGGAGAGTATAGACAGTAGTTATAGAGCCAGAGGATAGACAGCAGGTATAGAGACAGAGAGTATAGACAGCAGGTATAGAGACAGAGAGTATAGACAGCAGGTATAGAGACAGAGAGTATAGACAGCAGGTGTCGAGGACAGAGAGTATAGACAGCAGGTATAGAGACAGAGAGTATAGACAGCAGGTATAGAGACAGAGAGTATAGACAGCAGGTATAGAGACAGAGTATAGACAGCAGGTATATAGACAGAGAGTTTAGACAGCAGGAATAGAGACATAGAGTAATGATAGTAGGTATATAGACAGAGAGTATAGACAGCAGGTATAGAGACAGAGTATAGACAGCAGGTATAGAGACAGAGTATAGACAGAATGTTTAGAAACAGAGAGTATAGACAGCAGGTATAGAGACAGAGAGAATAGACAACATGTATAAAGACAGAGAGTATAGAAAGCAGGTATAGAGACAGAGAGTATAGACAGTAGTTATAGAGCCAGAGGATAGACAGCAGGTATAGAGACAGAGCGTATAGACAGCTGGTATAGAGACAGAGAGTATAGACAGCAGGTATAGAGACAGAGAGTATAGACAGCTGGTATAGAGACAGAGAGTATAGACAGCAGGTATAGAGACAGAGAGTATAGACAGCAGGTATAGAGACAGAGAGTATAGACAACAGGTATAGAGACAGAGAGTATAGACAGCAGGTATAGAGACAGAGAGTATAGACAGCAGGTATAGAGACAGAGAGTATAGACAGCAGATATAGAAACAGAGAGTATAGACAGCAGGAATAGATACAGAGTATAGACAGCAGGTATAGAGACAGAGAGTATAGACAGCAGGTATAGAGACAGAGTATAGACAGCTGGTATTGAGACAGAGTAAAAACAGCAGGTATAGAGACAGAGAGTATAGATAGCAGGTATAGAGACGAGACAGAGAGTATAGACAGCAGGTATTGAGACAGAGAGTATAGACAGCAGGTATAGAGACAGAGAGTACAGACAGCAGGTATAGAGACAGAGAGTATAGACAGCAGGTATAGAGACAGAGAGTATTGACAGCAGGTATAGAGACAGAGAGTATAGACATCAGGTATTGACAGCAGGTATAGAGACAGAGAGTATAGACAGCAGGTATAGAGACAGAGTTTAGACAGCAGGTATAGAGACAGAGAGTATAGACAGCAGGTATAGAGACAGAGAGTATAGACAGCAGGTATAGAGACAGAGAGTATAGACAGCAGGTATAGAGACAGAGTTTAGACAGCAGGTATAGAGACAGAGAGTATAGACAGCAGGTATAGAGACAGAGAGTATAGACAGCAGGTATAGAGACAGAGTATAGACAGCAGGTATAAAGACAGAGTATAGACAGCAGATATAGAAACAGAGAATATAGACAGCAGGTATAGAGACAGAGAGTTTAGACAGCAGTTATAGAGACAGAGTATAGACAGCAGGTATAGAGACAGAGAGTATAGACAGCAGGTATATAGACAGAGAGTATAGACAGCAGGTATAGAGACAGAGTATAGACAGCAGGTATAGAGACAGAGTATAGACAGCAGGTATAGAGACAGAGTATAGACAGCAGGTATAGAGACAGAGAGTATAGACAGCAGGTATAGAGACAGAGAGTATAGACAGCAGGAATAGATACAGAGTATAGACAGCAGGTATAGAGACAGAGAGAATAGACAGCAGGTATAGATACAGAGTATAGACAGCAGGTATAGAGACAGAGAGAATAGAAAGCAGGTATAGAGACAGAAAGTATAGACAGCAGGTATAGAGATAGAGAGTATAGACAGCAGGTACAGAGACAGAGTACAGACAGCAGGTATAGAGACAGAGAGTATAGACAGCAGGTATAGAGACAGAGAGTATAGACAGCAGGTATAGAGACAGAGTATAGACAGCAGGTATAGAGACAGAGAGTATAGACAGAATGTTTAGAAACAGAGAGTATAGACAGCAGGTATAGAGACAGATAGAATAGACAACATGTATAAAGACAGAGAGTATAGAAAGCAGGTATAGAGACAGAGAGTATAGACAGTAGTTATAGAGCCAGAGGATAGACAGCAGGTATAGAGACAGAGCGTATAGACAGCAGGTATAGAGACAGAGTTTAGACAGCAGGTATAGAGACAGAGAGTATAGACAGCAGATATAGAAACAGAGAATATAGACAGCAGGTATAGAGACAGAGAGTTTAGACAGCAGTTATAGAGACAGAGTATAGACAGCAGGTATATAGACATCAGGTATAGACAGCAGGTATAGAGACAGAGAGTATAGACAGCAGGTATAGAGACAGAGTATAGACAGCAGGTATAGAGACAGAGAGTATAGACAGCAGGTATAGAGACAGAGAGTATAGACAGCAGGAATAGATACAGAGTATAGACAGCAGGTATAGAGACAGAGAGAATAGACAGCAGGTATAGATACAGAGTATAGACAGCAGGTATAGAGACAGAGAGAATAGACAGCAGGTATAGAGACAGAAAGTATAGACAGCAGGTATAGAGATAGAGAGTATAGACAGCAGGTACAGAGACAGAGTACAGACAGCAGGTATAGAGACAGAGAGTATAGACAGCAGGTATAGAGACAGAGAGTATAGACAGCAGGTATAGAGACAGAGTATAGACAGCAGGTATAGAGACAGAGAGTATAGACAGAATGTTTAGAAACAGAGAGTATAGACAGCAGGTATAGAGACAGATAGAATAGACAACATGTATAAAGACAGAGAGTATAGAAAGCAGGTATAGAGACAGAGAGTATAGACAGTAGTTATAGAGCCAGAGGATAGACAGCAGGTATAGAGACAGAGCGTATAGACAGCTGGTATAGAGACAGAGAGTATAGACAGCAGGTATAGAGACAGAGAGTATAGACAGCTGGTATAGAGACAGAGAGTATAGACAGCAGGTATAGAGACAGAGAGTATAGACAGCAGGTATAGAGACAGAGAGTATAGACAACAGGTATAGAGACAGAGAGTATAGACAGCAGGTATAGAGACAGAGAGTATAGACAGCAGGTATAGAGACAGAGAGTTTAGACAGCAGGTTTTGAGACAGAGAGTATAGATAACAGGTATAGAGACAGAGAGTATAAACAGCAGGTATAGAGACAGAGAGTATAGACAGCAGATATAGTAACAGCGAGTATAGACAGCAGGAATAGATACAGAGTATAGACAGCAGGTATAGAGACAGAGAGTATAGACAGCAGGTATAGAGACAGAGAGTATAGACAGCAGATATAGTAACAGCGAGTATAGACAGCAGGAATAGATACAGAGTATAGACAGCAGGTATAGAGACAGAGAGTATAGACAGCAGGTATAGAGACAGAGTATAGACAGCTGGTATTGAGACAGAGTAAAAACAGCAGGTATAGAGACAGAGAGTATAGATAGCAGGTATAGAGATGAGACAGAGAGTATAGACAGCAGGTATTGAGACAGAGAGTATAGACAGCAGGTATAGAGACAGAGAGTACAGACAGCAGGTATAGAGACAGAGAGTATAGACAGCAGGTATAGAGACAGAGAGTATTGACAGCAGGTATAGAGACAGAGGGTATAGACATCAGGTATAGACAGCAGGTATAGAGACAGAGAGTATAGACAGCAGGTATAGAGACAGAGTTTAGACAGCAGGTATAGAGACAGAGAGTATAGACAGCAGGTATAGAGACAGAGAGTATAGACAGCAGGTATAGAGACAGAGAGTATAGACAGCAGGTATAGAGACAGAGTTTAGACAGCAGGTATAGAGACAGAGAGTATAGACAGCAGGTATAGAGACAGAGAGTATAGACAGCAGGTATAGAGACAGAGAGTATAGACAGCAGGTATAGAGACAGAGTATAGACAGGTGGTATTGAGACAGAGTATAGACAGCAGGTATAGAGACAGAGAGTATAGACAGCATGTATAGAGACAGAGAGTATAGACAGCAGGTATAGAGACAGAGAGTATAGACAGCAGGTATAGAGACAGAGAGTATAGACAGCAGGTATAGAGACAGAGAGTATAGACAGCAGGTGTAGAGACAGAGAGGATAGACAGCAGGTATAGAGACAGAGAGTATAGACAGCAGGTATAGAGACAGAGTATAGACAGCAGGTATATAGACAGAGAGTTTAGACAGCAGGAATAGAGACATAGAGTAATGATAGTAGGTATATAGACAGAGAGTATAGACAGCAGGTATAGAGACAGAGTATAGACAGAATGTTTAGAAACAGAGAGTATAGACAGCAGGTATAGAGACAGAGAGAATAGACAACATGTATAAAGACAGAGAGTATAGAAAGCAGGTATAGAGACAGAGAGTATAGACAGTAGTTATAGAGCCAGAGGATAGACAGCAGGTATAGAGACAGAGCGTATAGACAGCTGGTATAGAGACAGAGAGTATAGACAGCAGGTATAGAGACAGAGAGTATAGACAGCTGGTATAGAGACAGAGAGTATAGACAGCAGGTATAGAGACAGAGAGTATAGACAGCAGGTATAGAGACAGAGAGTATAGACAACAGGTATAGAGACAGAGAGTATAGACAGCAGGTGTAGAGACAGAGAGTATAGACAGCAGGTTTTGAGACAGAGAGTATAGATAACAGGTATAGAGACAGAGAGTATAGACAGCAGGTATAGAGACAGAGTATAGACAGCAGGTATAGAGACAGAGAGTATAGACAGCAGGTACAGAGACAGAGTATAGACAGCAGGTATAGAGACAGAGAGTATAGACAGCAGATATAGAAACAGAGAGTATAGACAGCAGGAATAGATACAGAGTATAGACAGCAGGTATAGAGACAGAGAGTATAGACAGCAGGTATAGAGACAGAGAGTATAGACAGCAGGTACAGAGACAGAGTATAGACAGCAGGTATAGAGACAGAGAGTATAGACAGCAGATATAGAAACAGAGAGTATAGACAGCAGGAATAGATACAGAGTTTAGACAGCTGGTATTGAGACAGAGTAAAAACAGCAGGTATAGAGACAGAGAGTATAGATAGCAGGTATAGAGACGAGACAGAGAGTATAGACAGCAGGTATTGAGACAGAGAGTATAGACAGCAGGTATAGAGACAGAGAGTACAGACAGCAGGTATAGAGACAGAGAGTATAGACAGCAGGTATAGAGACAGAGAGTATTGACAGCAGGTATAGAGACAGAGAGTATAGACATCAGGTATTGACAGCAGGTATAGAGACAGAGAGTATAGACAGCAGGTATAGAGACAGAGTTTAGACAGCAGGTATAGAGACAGAGAGTATAGACAGCAGGTATAGAGACAGAGAGTATAGACAGCAGGTATAGAGACAGAGAGTATAGACAGCAGGTATAGAGACAGAGTTTAGACAGCAGGTATAGAGACAGAGAGTATAGACAGCAGGTATAGAGACAGAGAGTATAGACAGCAGGTATAGAGACAGAGTATAGACAGCAGGTATAAAGACAGAGTATAGACAGCAGATATAGAAACAGAGAATATAGACAGCAGGTATAGAGACAGAGAGTTTAGACAGCAGTTATAGAGACAGAGTATAGACAGCAGGTATAGAGACAGAGAGTATAGACAGCAGGTATATAGACAGAGAGTATAGACAGCAGGTATAGAGACAGAGTATAGACAGCAGGTATAGAGACAGAGTATAGACAGCAGGTATAGAGACAGAGTATAGACAGCAGGTATAGAGACAGAGAGTATAGACAGCAGGTATAGAGACAGAGAGTATAGACAGCAGGAATAGATACAGAGTATAGACAGCAGGTATAGAGACAGAGAGAATAGACAGCAGGTATAGAGACAGAGTATAGACAGCAGGTATAGAGACAGAGAGAATAGACAGCAGGTATAGAGACAGAAAGTATAGACAGCAGGTATAGAGATAGAGAGTATAGACAGCAGGTACAGAGACAGAGTACAGACAGCAGGTATAGAGACAGAGAGTATAGACAGCAGGTATAGAGACAGAGAGTATAGACAGCAGGTATAGAGACAGAGTATAGACAGCAGGTATAGAGACAGAGAGTATAGACAGAATGTTTAGAAACAGAGAGTATAGACAGCAGGTATAGAGACAGATAGAATAGACAACATGTATAAAGACAGAGAGTATAGAAAGGAGGTATAGAGACAGAGAGTATAGACAGTAGTTATAGAGCCAGAGGATAGACAGCAGGTATAGAGACAGAGCGTATAGACAGCAGGTATAGAGACAGAGTTTAGACAGCAGGTATAGAGACAGAGAGTATAGACAGCAGGTATAGAGACAGAGAGTATAGACAGCAGGTATAGAGACAGAGAGTATAGACAGCAGGTATAGAGACAGAGTTTAGACAGCAGGTATAGAGACAGAGAGTATAGACAGCAGGTATAGAGACAGAGAGTATAGACAGCAGGTATAGAGACAGAGTATAGACAGCAGGTATAAAGACAGAGTATAGACAGCAGATATAGAAACAGAGAATATAGACAGCAGGTATAGAGACAGAGAGTTTAGACAGCAGTTATAGAGACAGAGTATAGACAGCAGGTATAGAGACAGAGAGTATAGACAGCAGGTATATAGACAGAGAGTATAGACAGCAGGTATAGAGACAGAGTATAGACAGCAGGTATAGAGACAGAGTATAGACAGCAGGTATAGAGACAGAGTATAGACAGCAGGTATAGAGACAGAGAGTATAGACAGCAGGTATAGAGACAGAGAGTATAGACAGCAGGAATAGATACAGAGTATAGACAGCAGGTATAGAGACAGAGAGAATAGACAGCAGGTATAGATACAGAGTATAGACAGCAGGTATAGAGACAGAGAGAATAGACAGCAGGTATAGAGACAGAGAGTATAGACAGCAGGTATAGAGACAGAGAGTATAGACAGCAGGTATAGAGACAGAGTATAGACAGCAGGTATAGAGACAGAGAGTATAGACAGAATGTTTAGAAACAGAGAGTATAGACAGCAGGTATAGAGACAGATAGAATAGACAACATGTATAAAGACAGAGAGTATAGAAAGCAGGTATAGAGACAGAGAGTATAGACAGTAGTTATAGAGCCAGAGGATAGACAGCAGGTATAGAGACAGAGCGTATAGACAGCTGGTATAGAGACAGAGAGTATAGACAGCAGGTATAGAGACAGAGAGTATAGACAGCTGGTATAGAGACAGAGAGTATAGACAGCAGGTATAGAGACAGAGAGTATAGACAGCAGGTATAGAGACAGAGAGTATAGACAACAGGTATAGAGACAGAGAGTATAGACAGCAGGTATAGAGACAGAGAGTATAGACAGCAGGTATAGAGACAGAGAGTATAGACAGAGAGTTTAGACAGCAGGTTTTGAGACAGAGAGTATAGATAACAGGTATAGAGACAGAGAGTATAAACAGCAGGTATAGAGACAGAGAGTATAGACAGCAGATATAGTAACAGAGAGTATAGACAGCAGGTATATAGACAGAGAGTATAGACAGCAGGTATAGAGACAGAGAGTATAGACAGCAGATATAGTAACAGCGAGTATAGACAGCAGGAATAGATACAGAGTATAGACAGCAGGTATAGAGACAGAGAGTATAGACAGCAGGTATAGAGACAGAGTATAGACAGCTGGTATTGAGACAGAGTAAAAACAGCAGGTATAGAGACAGAGAGTATAGATAGCAGGTATAGAGATGAGACAGAGAGTATAGACAGCAGGTATTGAGACAGAGAGTATAGACAGCAGGTATAGAGACAGAGAGTACAGACAGCAGGTATAGAGACAGAGAGTATAGACAGCAGGTATAGAGACAGAGAGTATTGACAGCAGGTATAGAGACAGAGAGTATAGACATCAGGTATAGACAGCAGGTATAGAGACAGAGAGTATAGACAGCAGGTATAGAGACAGAGTTTAGACAGCAGGTATAGAGACAGAGAGTATAGACAGCAGGTATAGAGACAGAGAGTATAGACAGCAGGTATAGAGACAGAGAGTATAGACAGCAGGTATAGAGACAGAGTTTAGACAGCAGGTATAGAGACAGAGAGTATAGACAGCAGGTATAGAGACAGAGAGTATAGACAGCAGGTATAGAGACAGAGAGTATAGACAGCAGGTATAGAGACAGAGTATAGACAGCTGGTATTGAGACAGAGTATAGACAGCAGGTATAGAGACAGAGAGTATAGACAGCATGTATAGAGACAGAGAGTATAGACAGCAGGTATAGAGACAGAGAGTATAGACAGCAGGTATAGAGACAGAGAGTATAGACAGCAGGTATAGAGACAGAGTATAGACAGCAGGTATAGAGACAGAGAGCATAGACAGCATGTATAGAAACAGAGAGTATAGACAGCAGGTATAGAGACAGAGAGAATAGACAACAGGTATAGAGACAGAGAGTATAGACAGCAGGTATAGAGACAGAGTACAGACAGCAGGTATAGAGACAGAGAGTATAGACAGCATGTATAGAAACAGAGAGTATAGACAGCAGGTATAGAGACAGAGAGTATAGACAGTAGTTATAGAGCCAGAGGATAGACAGCAGGTATAGAGACAGAGAGTATAGAGAGCTGGTATAGAGACAGAGAGTATAGACAGCAGGTATAGAGACATAGTATAGATAGCAGGTATATATACAGAGAGTATAGACAGCAGAATAGACAACAGTTATAGAGACAGAGAGTACAGACAGCAGGTATAGAGACAGAGAGAATAGACAACAGTTATAGAGACAGAGAGTATAGACAGCAGGTATAGAGACAGAGAGTATAGACAGCAGATATAGTAACAGCGAGTATAGACAGCAGGAATAGATACAGAGTATAGACAGCAGGTATAGAGACAGAGAGTATAGACAGCAGGTATAGAGACAGAGAGTACAGACAGCAGGTATAGAGACAGAGAGTATAGACAGCAGGTATTGAGACAGAGAGTATAGACAGCAGGTATAGAGACAGAGAGTACAGACAGCAGGTATAGAGACAGAGAGTATAGACAGCAGGTATAGAGACAGAGAGTATTGACAGCAGGTATAGAGACAGAGAGTATAGACATCAGGTATAGACAGCAGGTATAGAGACAGAGAGTATAGACAGCAGGTATAGAGACAGAGTTTAGACAGCAGGTATAGAGACAGAGAGTATAGACAGCAGGTATAGAGACAGAGAGTATAGACAGCAGGTATAGAGACAGAGAGTATAGACAGCAGGTATAGAGACAGAGTTTAGACAGCAGGTATAGAGACAGAGAGTATAGACAGCAGGTATAGAGACAGAGAGTATAGACAGCAGGTATAGAGACAGAGAGTATAGACAGCAGGTATAGAGACAGAGTATAGACAGCTGGTATTGAGACAGAGTATAGACAGCAGGTATAGAGACAGAGAGTATAGACAGCATGTATAGAGACAGAGAGTATAGACAGCAGGTATAGAGACAGAGAGTATAGACAGCAGGTATAGAGACAGAGAGTATAGACAGCAGGTATAGAGACAGAGTATAGACAGCAGGTATAGAGACAGAGAGCATAGACAGCATGTATAGAAACAGAGAGTATAGACAGCAGGTATAGAGACAGAGAGAATAGACAACAGGTATAGAGACAGAGAGTATAGACAGCAGGTATAGAGACAGAGTACAGACAGCAGGTATAGAGACAGAGAGTATAGACAGCATGTATAGAAACAGAGAGTATAGACAGCAGGTATAGAGACAGAGAGTATAGACAGTAGTTATAGAGCCAGAGGATAGACAGCAGGTATAGAGACAGAGAGTATAGAGAGCTGGTATAGAGACAGAGAGTATAGACAGCAGGTATAGAGACATAGTATAGATAGCAGGTATATATACAGAGAGTATAGACAGCAGAATAGACAACAGTTATAGAGACAGAGAGTACAGACAGCAGGTATAGAGACAGAGAGAATAGACAACAGTTATAGAGACAGAGAGTATAGACAGCAGGTATAGAGACAAAGAGTATAGAAAGCAGGTAAAGAGATGGAGAGTATAGACAGTAGTTATAGAGCCAGAGGATAGACAGCAGGTATAGAGACAGAGAGTATAGACAGCAGGTATAGAGACAGAGAGTATAGACAGCAGGTATAGAGACAGAGAGTATAGACAGCAGGTGTCGAGACAGAGAGTATAGACAGCAGGTATAGAGACAGAGAGTATAGACAGCAGGTATAGAGACAGAGTACAGACAGCAGGTATAGAGACAGAGAGTATAGACAGCATGTATAGAAACAGAGAGTATAGACAGCAGGTATAGAGACAGAGAGTATAGACAGTAGTTATAGAGCCAGAGGATAGACAGCAGGTATAGAGACAGAGAGTATAGAGAGCTGGTATAGAGACAGAGAGTATAGACAACAGGTATAGAGACAGAGAGTATAGACAGCAGGTATAGAGACAGAGAGGATAGACAGCAGGTATAGAGACAGAGAGTATAGACAGCAGGTATAGAGACAGAGTATAGACAGCAGGTATATAGACAGAGAGTTTAGACAGCAGGAATAGAGACATAGAGTAATGATAGTAGGTATATAGACAGAGAGTATAGACAGCAGGTATAGAGACAGAGTATAGACAGCAGGTATAGAGACAGAGAGAATAGACAACATGTATAAAGACAGAGAGTATAGAAAGCAGGTATAGAGACAGAGAGTATAGACAGTAGTTATAGAGCCAGAGGATAGACAGCAGGTATAGAGACAGAGCGTATAGACAGCTGGTATAGAGACAGAGAGTATAGACAGCAGGTATAGAGACAGAGAGTATAGACAGCTGGTATAGAGACAGAGAGTATAGACAGCAGGTATAGAGACAGAGAGTATAGACAGCAGGTATAGAGACAGAGAGTATAGACAACAGGTATAGAGACAGAGAGTATAGACAGCAGGTATAGAGACAGAGAGTATAGACAGCAGGTATAGAGACAGAGAGTATAGACAGAGAGTTTAGACAGCTGGTATTGAGACAGAGTAAAAACAGCAGGTATAGAGACAGAGAGTATAGATAGCAGGTATAGAGACGATACAGAGAGTATAGACAGCAGGTATTGAGACAGAGAGTATAGACAGCAGGTATAGAGACAGAGAGTACAGACAGCAGGTATAGAGACAGAGAGTATAGACAGCAGGTATAGAGACAGAGAGTATTGACAGCAGGTATAGAGACAGAGAGTATAGACATCAGGTATTGACAGCAGGTATAGAGACAGAGAGTATAGACAGCAGGTATAGAGACAGAGTTTAGACAGCAGGTATAGAGACAGAGAGTATAGACAGCAGGTATAGAGACAGAGAGTATAGACAGCAGGTATAGAGACAGAGAGTATAGACAGCAGGTATAGAGACAGAGTTTAGACAGCAGGTATAGAGACAGAGAGTATAGACAGCAGGTATAGAGACAGAGAGTATAGACAGCAGGTATAGAGACAGAGAGTATAGACAGCAGGTATAGAGACAGAGTATAGACAGCTGGTATTGAGACAGAGTATAGACAGCAGGTATAGAGACAGAGAGTATAGACAGCATGTATAGAGACAGAGAGTATAGACAGCAGGTATAGAGACAGAGAGTATAGACAGCAGGTATAGAGACAGAGAGTATAGACAGCAGGTATAGAGACAGAGTATAGACAGCAGGTATAGAGACAGAGAGTATAGACAGCATGTATAGAAACAGAGAGTACAGACAGCAGGTATAGAGACAGAGAGAATAGACAACAGTTATAGAGACAGAGAGTATAGACAGCAGGTATAGAGACAGAGAGTATAGAAAGCAGGTAAAGAGACGGAGAGTATAGACAGTAGTTATAGAGCCAGAGGATAGACAGCAGGTATAGAGACAGAGAGTATAGACAGCAGGTATAGAGACAGAGAGTATAGACAGCAGGTATAGAGCCAGAGTATAGACAGCAGGTATAGAGACAGAGTATAGACAGCAGGTATAGAGACAGAGTATAGACAGCAGATATAGAAACAGAGAGTATAGACAGCAGGTATAGAGACAGAGAGTATAGACAGCAGGTATAGAGACAGAGTATAGACAGCAGGTATAGAGACAGAGAGTATAGACAGCAGGTATAGAGACAGAGAGTATAGACATCAGGTAAATTGCATAACATAGATTAAAGCGTGAAAAATATATTTCAGCAAACAGTAGATCCAAACTATATTTTTCAGATCAAATATCAAATCTACGTTTTTTTTTTTATCCATAAAGACCTTGAGACTGTTAACAACAGACAGCGTTCACACACACGACCATAAAATCAGCTGTAAATCGTCTGTACAGCAACATTAAACTGTATACCTCCTATCTTTCTCTCTTTCTCTCCATCGCTACAGATAACTCTCTCCCTCGCTTTAGGGACCATAAATCCACAAATTTCCCTCTCGCTTTCATTTCACGTTAAAGTCTACACCTGTTGCGTTCGGGCATCATATGACGACTACGATTTGATTTGATTTGATTTGGAGTTGAACAGGTACGCCAAAATAATGTGTGGTGTTTAGTTTGTTTTTATTTGTTTTCACAGGCAGAACTTCCCCTTTCTCTTCTTCTATGGTTTCATATAGACTTCTAAATATCTCCTGTCTCTTATTCTATGGTTTCATATAGACTTCTATATATCTTCTGTCTCTTATTCTATGGTTTCATATAGACTTCTATATATCTCCTGTCTCTTCTTCTATGGTTTCATATAGACTTCTATATATCTCCTGTCTCTTATTCTATGGTTTCATATAGACTTCTATATATCTCCTGTCTCTTCTTCTATGGTTTCATATAGACTTCTATATATCTCCTGTCTCTTCTTCTATGGTTTCATATAGACTTCTATATATCTCCTGTCTCTTATTCTATGGTTTCATATAGACTTCTATATATCTCCTGTCTCTTATTCTATGGTTTCATATAGACTTCTATATATCTCCTGTCTCTTCTTCTATGGTTTCATATAGACTTCTATATATCTCCTGTCTCTTCTTCTATGGTTTCATATAGACTTCTATATATCTCCTGTCTCTTCTTCTATGGTTTCATATAGACTTCTATATATCTCCTGTCTCTTATTCTATGGTTTCATATAGACTTCTATATATCTCCTGTCTCTTATTCTATGGTTTCATATAGACTTCTATATATCTCCTGTCTCTTATTCTATGGTTTCATATAGACTTCTATATATCTCCTGTCTCTTATTCTATGGTTTCATATAGACTTCTATATATCTCCTGTCTCTTATTCTATGGTTTCATATAGACTTCTATATATCTCCTGTCTCTTATTCTATGGTTTCATATAGACTTCTATATATCTCCTGTCTCTTATTCTATGGTTTCATATAGACTTCTATATATCTCCTGTCTCTTATTCTATGGTTTCATACAGACTTCTATATATCTCCTGTCTCTTATTCTATGGTTTCATATAGACTTCTATATATCTTCTGTCTCTTATTCTATGGTTTCATATAGACTTCTATATATCTCCTGTCTCTTCTTCTATGGTTTCATATAGACTTCTATATATCTCCTGTCTCTTATTCTGTGGTTTCATATAGACTTCTATATATCTCCTGTCTCTTATTCTATGGTTTCATATAGACTTCTATATATCTCCTGTCTCTTATTCTATGGTTTCATATAGACTTCTATATATCTCCTGTCTCTTCTTCTATGGTTTCATATAGACTTCTATATATCTCCTGTCTCTTATTCTATGGTTTCATATAGACTTCTATATATCTCCTGTCTCTTCTTCTATGGTTTCATATAGACTTCTATATATCTCCTGTCTCTTCTTCTATGGTTTCATATAGACTTCTATATATCTCCTGTCTCTTCTTCTATGGTTTTATATAGACTTCTATATATCTCCTGTCTCTTCTTCTATGGTTTCATATAGACTTCTATATATCTCCTTTCTCTTATTCTATGGTTTCATATAGACTTCTATATATCTCCTGTCTCCACCCCTCCACTGTACCCTCAACTGTACCCTCCACCCCTTCACTGTACCCTCCACCCCTCCACTGTACCCTCCACCCCTCCACTGTACCCTCAAATGTACCCTCCACCCCTCCACTGTACCCTCCACTGTATCCTCCACCTCTCTCCCCTCTCCTCTCTCCCCTCTCCCCTCTCCTCTCTCCCCTCTCCCAGGCCCTGGGCTTTATGATGGAAACTGATACAACCACTGTGATAGAGTTACAGGGATAAATTATTCACGCTTTCAATGCTCTCACTCTCTGTCTCTACCTCTCTCTCTCTACCTCTCTCTCTGTCTCTCTCTCTCGCTCTCTGTCTCTCTACCTCTCTCTCTCTACCTCTCTCTGTCTCTCTCTCTGTTTCTCTACCTCTCTCTCTCTCTCTGTCTCTCTCTCTGTCTCTCTACCTCTCTCTACCTCTCTCTCTCTACCTCTCTCTCTCTCTACCTCTCTCTCTCTCTACCTCTGTCTGTCTCTCTACCTCTCTCTCTCTCTACCTCTCTCTGTCTCTCTACCTCTCTCTCTCTCTACCTCTCTCTCTACCTCTCTCTCTCTCTACCTCTCTCTGTCTCTCTACCTCTCTCTGTCTCTCTCTCTGTGTCTTTCTGCTGTTAGCTTTGCAGCCTGAGTGCAGCTCTGTATACCCTATTACCTATATAGTGACCAGAGCCCCGTCAAAACTAAAGGGAGTAGGGTGCCATTGGGCTGCAGTATGAGGTTCTTGGAGGACATCCATTTTATTAAAGGGCTTCTTTTTTATAGACCTTATGCTTTTAATTGATCAGCTGCTCAGACAATACATCGGGGGAGAGGGATGGAGAGGGAGAAAGAGATAGATAGATGGAGAGAGATAGATGGAGAGAGAGAGAGACAGACAGAGAGACAGACAGAGAGAGAGATAGAGACAGAGAGAGAGAGAGAGAGAGACAGAGAGAGAGAGAGAGAGACAGAGAGAGAGAGAGAGGGAGAGAGATACAGAGACAGAGAGATAGAGAGAGACAGAGAGAGAGAGACAGAGAGAGAGACGAGAGAGAGAGACAGAGAGAGACAGAGAGAGAGGGAGAGGGAGAGAGATACAGAGACAGAGAGAGAGAGAGAGACAGAGACAGAGACAGAGACAGAGAGACAGAGACAGACAGAGAGAGATAGACAGAGACAGACAGAGAGACAGAGAGAGAGACAGAGACAGGAGAGATAGACAGAGCATAACCACAACCACATCCGAGACACTTCTCTGGGCCTGGTGTGTGCCGTTCCCCTGCTGGAAGGCCGTGAGCTGCAGGGGCGTCAGGTACATAAAGATTTACAGTCTGGCTAATGTAATGGCTTACCCTGCGTTGCAGGGGCAGCCTACTATACTGTACACTCAGATCCACTATTATAATGCATGTACCAGCTGGTCGGCGGATGGGGCCCTTAATTGAAAAGGAATTGTTGGAGTGGAGGAAGGGAAGAGTTGGACGGAATATCTTAAGCCGCGTCTCCAAAGAGAGAGAAGTAATGAAAAGAAAATAGAACTTTTTTCTCTCCTCTTTAGTGTCTATAGCCATAAAGTCTAACAGGACGGGGTGATATAACAGACACAGCTGTAACGGTCGGAGCGTGGCAGAGTGAGTGAATAACTTTCATACTTCGCTGTTCTACATCTGCTAAGAAGGTTTCGGTTGGTCGATCAGACGGCGAAAACGTCAGGAAAGCCAATTTGGATTAAACGTCATGGTCACTTTGCTCTGCTATCTTCTAGGGTCCACCTTGAGGTGGAAGTCCATAAAGCATCTCTTTGTCAGTTTTATTTAGACATGAAAGATGTATTTTTACCTCATTTATTGTGCGTCCCAAATTATACCCTATTCCCTATGTGGTGCACTCTGCCTCAATAGGGCTCTGTTCAAAAGTAGTGCACTATGTAGGGAATAGGGTGCAATAAATAAATACAAATCTTTGCCTTTGTCATTTGTACCAGCACTGCACCCCCTCCCTAGTTCCCCTGGTGTGGGATCTTTGTTCAAACAAACAGAAGGGACTGAGGAACTGATGGGACGTTAGGGAATTATGGGATGTTAGACATCTCAGAGAAGATATAGGAGGACTAACATCGATCCCCTCTAATGTGGCTGAGCATGAGTCTAGCAGGAGGAATAACACAAATCACCTTTATTGTGGCTGAGCAACATTTCTCTAGTATATCTACCATAGGGGGCCAGTCAACATTACCCTGGTATATCTACCATAGGGGCCAGTCAACATTACCCTGGTATATCTACCATAGGGGGCCAGTCAACATTACCCTAGTATATCTACCATAGGGGCCAGTCAACATTACCCTGGTATATCTACCATAGGGGGCCAGTCAACATTACCCTGGTATATCTACCATAGGGGCCAGTCAACATTACCCTGGTATATCTACCATAGGGGGCCAGTCAACATTACCCTAGTATATCTACCATAGGGGCCAGTCAACATTACCCTGGTATATCTACCATAGGGGGCCAGTCAACATTACCCTGGTATATCTACCATAGGGGGCCAGTCAACATTACCCTGGTATATCTACCATAGGGGCCAGTCAACATTACCCTGGTATATCTACCATAGGGCCAGTCAACATTACCATGGTATATCTGCCATAGGGCCAGTCAACATTACCCTGGTATATCTACCATAGGGGCCAGTCAACATTACCCTGGTATATCTACCATAGGGGCCAGTCAACATTACCCTGGTATATCTACCATCAGGGCTGGTCAACATTACCCTGGTATATCTACCATAGGGGGCCAGTCAACATTACCCTGGTATATCTACCATAGGGGGCCAGTCAACATTACCCTGGTATATCTACCATAGGGGCCAGTCAACATTACCCTGGTATATCTACCATAGGGGCCAGCCAACATTACCCTGGTATATCTACCATAGGGCCAGTCAACATTACCCTGGTATATCTACCATAGGGGGCCAGTCAACTTTACCCTGGTATATCTACCATAGGGGGCCAGTCAACATTACCCTGGTATATCTACCATAGGGGGCCAGTCAACATTACCCTGGTATATCTACCATAGGGGCCAGTCAACATTACCCTGGTATATCTACCATAGGGGCCAGTCAACATTACCCTGGTATATCTACCATAGGGGGCCAGTCAACTCTACCCTGGTATATCTACCATAGGGGGCCAGTCAACATTACCCTGGTATATCTACCATAGGGGCCAGTCAACATTACCCTGGTATATCTACCATAGGGCCAGTCAACATTACCCTGGTATAGCTACCATAGGGCCAGTCAACATTACCCTGGTATAGCTACCATAGGGGCCAGTCAACATTACCCTGGTATATCTACCATAGGGGGCCAGTCAACATTACCCTGGTATAGCTACCATAGGGCCAGTCAACATTACCCTGGTATATCTACCATAGGGGCCAGTCACCATTACCCTGGTATATCTACCATAGGGGCCAGTCAACATTACCCTGATATATCTACCATAGGGGCCAGTCTGTTGGTAGACAGCGACAGGGCCTACTACTGAGCTGGCTAGACCAATGAAGCTTCTCCTGGCTCCAGGGCTGCTGAAATACATGAGGAATAATACCATTTACACCCACTTAAAGAAAGGAAAACCTGCCTAACGTTGTTCCAAACGTCAATTTAAAGTTCAGTCCTGCGTTTGGATGACAAGTGTATATGCTGAAAGAAGTCGTTCCGTAAATAGTTTTAAGCCCCCTTGGGAATAGTCCTCACTCAAGGTAAACAATTGGATATATGTCCTAAATGGCGCCCTATTCCCTATGTAGTACACTGGTCAAACGGAGTGCACTACGTAGCGAATAGGGTGGCATTTGAGAATCGGACCATGTAAAAAGTAGTAAGTACAAAGTAACATCAATGGCATACAGTGCACCGTAGCAGATGAAAAAAATAATGAAGGTGGTTTTCATCATGTATTTTTCTTTTTCTTGGTACATGGCCTCAGTGTTGACAACAGGCAGGCAGACCTCACTGGACACGCTGGTGGCTGGTGTGTATTTTGGCATTTGTGTTGCTCTGTGCAGGCATCACGGCAGTACACACGCACGCACACGCACGCACGCACGCACGCACGCACGCACGCACACACACACACACACACACACACACACACACACACACACACACACACTCCTCCACGCCATTGGTTTTGGCCATCCTCTGACTCCTGACAGTGCCAAGCGGACCAGAGAAGGAGAGTGATGGTTGTGTTCTGTTCTGAAACATGGTGTCAGTGACGCGGTGGGACGGAACCTTCACAACGTTCTAGAATCTTGTAGAAACATTCCAGAACCCTCCAAAAACCCCTGACACCTCAGTCTCAGTAACAGAACCAGGAAGAATGTTGTGGTTCACTGGGAGACAAGCAGGTCTGGCCAGACACACACCTACCCACACTCATTCATCAACCATCTTACTCGATGGTTCTCTCTCTCTCTCTCTCTCTCTCTCTCTCTCTCTCTCTCTCTCTCTCTCTCTCTCCCTCTCTCTCCCTCTCTCTGTCTCTCTCACTCAATCAATTTTTTTTACATTTCTCTCTCTCTCTCGTTGTCTGTAATTCTCTTTTTGAGGAGAATTTCATAAAGGTAACTGTAAAAATCATATTTACATAATTGTAATTATAATTCATTACTTAAGATCTGCTCATTTCCTGTTAGAAATGCCAGACCAATTTAATATGTCTGATGTATTTCACTGTATTAAATGATTGGTCCTACTGCCAAATTCAACAAGACCTACAGTGCCAGTCAAAAGTTTGGACACAACTACTCAATCCAGGGTTTTTCTTTTCTTTGTACTATTTTCTACATTGTAGAATAATAGTGAAGACGTCAAAACTATGAAAATACACATATGGAATCATGTAGTAACCAAAAAAGTGTTAAACCAATCAAAATATATTTTATATTTGAGATTCTTCAAAGTAGCCACCCTTTGTCTTGATGACAGCTTTGCACACTCTTGGCATTCTCTCAACCACCTTCATGAGGTAGTCACCTGGAATGCATTTCAATTAACATGTGTGCCTTGTTAAAAGTTTATTTGTGCAATTTCTTTCCTTCATAATCCGTTTGAGCCAATCAGTTGTGTTGCAACAAGGTAGGGGTGATATATGGAAGATAGCCCTATTTGGTAAAAAACCAAGTCCACATCATGGCAAGAGCAGCTCAAATAAGCAAAGAGAAATGACAGTCCATCATTACTTTAAGACATGAAGGTCAGTCAATCTGGAACATTTCAAGAACTTTGAATGTTTCTTCAAGTGCAGTCGCAAAAACCATCAAGCGCTATGATGAAACTGGCTCTCATGAGGACCGCAACAGGAAAGGAAGACCCAGAGTTACCTCTGCTGCAGAGTTCATTTTACCAGCCTCAGAAATTGCAGCCCAAATAAATGCTTCAGAGTTCAAGTAACAGACACATCTCAAAATCAACTGTTCAGAGGAGACTGCGTGAATCAGGCCTTTATGGCTGAATTGCTGCAAAGAAAACACTACTAAAAGGACACCAATAATAAGAAGAAGAACTTGCTTGGGACAAGAACCACGAGCAATGGACATTAGACCATTAGAAATACTTTGACCAGAGGGAATAGGGTGGCCATTTTGTACTCACGCTATATTAAAAACAGGAAACATCTTCTACATAATATGAGTGCTTTTTCCTCCGAGGGGGATATGTGTATACTTAGGGATCGACGTCCCGTCTTATCAGGACAGTTGTAAATCATGCAGCGCCTTGTGTCACGATCGCAGATTTTGAAGAAACAACAAATGTCGGTACATATAGGTGTCTTGTATCGGCTGAAAGCTTAAATTCATGTTAATATAACGGCACTGTCCAATTTAAAGTAGATATTACTGCAAAAAAAAATGCCATGCTATTGTTTGAGGAGAGCTCTTAACAACAAAACACTTTTTCACCGCGATATGTTTGATAACTTCACCTCTGAAGGTGAAATGTGTACTTACATTCTGAAATCTTGCTCTGATTTATCATCCAAAGGGTCCCAGAGATAACATGAAGTGTCGTGTCAGAGATCCTAGAACGTAACCAGACTTCACTATAGTATTATAACTTAATTATAACATTATAGTATATCCTATAGGACACCATATTTGGTCAGTGAGCGACGCCTTCATGGCACGCCGATGACGCGGGCGGTCTTCACTTGAACGACTCTAACATTGTCAAATAAGCACCAATCGGGGTCAAACAAAGCTAGCTAGATAGCCAATGAGCTGGGCTTTATGGGAGTGTCCCGTACAACCATGTATCTGTCGCAAATTGTAGCTACCTACCTTGTGCGACAGCATGCCTTTTCATTTTTGTCAGAAATTCTAAGAATATTCTGAGTTATGAAGTTATGAAAATTGGTTGTTTTGCAAATGTTGAAGTTATAATATGGCAACTAATACTGGAAAAGCTAAATCAAAGTCCAAGTATACAAATTTGACGATATTCTTGCAGAAAAATGTAATATGAACGCAAATGTCTCCTTCACGATTTGCCCAAATGTGCCTGGGTGACTTCATGCTAAATGTCATGTAGAACGCTCATTCTTCAAGTTATCCGTCTGAAACTTTGCACATACACTGCTGCCATCTTGTGGACACCATCTGAATTACAACCCGGGTGATGGCTAGAACTGGGACCTTTCTGATGCATTTCAAACATTGTGGTAGAATAAAAAATGGTTCTTTCTTTCTTTGTATTTTCTTCTACCAGATCTATTGTGTTATATTCTCATACATTCAATTCACATTTCCACAAACTTCAAAGTGTTTCCTTTCAAATGGTACCAAGAATATGCATATCCTTGCTTCAGGGCCTGAGCTACAGGCAGTTAGATTTGGGTATGTCATTTTAGACTAACATTTTAAAAAAGGGGGCTATCCCTATGAACAGTGGTTTACGTCCCAAATGACAACCTATACCATATATAGTGCACTACTTTAGACCAGAGCACTATGGGCCCAGATCAAAAGTAGGTCGCTATCTAGGGAATAGGTTTTGCCTAAGACAGTGTTGTCTTAAAGTGCATTCAAAAATAGAGCAGGTCCACTGTGGAGCGCATCACAGATCATGTTAGCAGAGATGACTAGGTGTTAACCTGCTTTTGGCAAACTGCTCACTAAACAATACTATCTCTACTCACTAAACAATACTATCTCTACTCACTAAACAATACTATCTCTGCTCATTAAACAATACTATCTCTACTCATTAAACAATACTATCTCTACTCATTAAACAATACTATCTCTACTCACTAATCAATACTATCTCTGCTCATTAAACAATACTATCTCTACTCATTAAACAATACTATCTCTACTCATTAAACAATAATATCTCTACTCACTAATCAATACTATCTCTGCTCATTAAACAATACTATCTCTACTCATTAAACAATACTATCTCTACTCATTAAACAATAATATCTCTGCTCATTAAACAATACTATCTCTGCTCATTAAACAATACTATCTCTGCTCACAGATAAACACGGATCACAACACTATCGTGTTGAAAGTCTACTAATGCCGCCTACAGACAGACAAACACATGGGATCACTAGTGTGGGAAAAGTAGTGCGCTAGCAGACTGGGAGCTGCATGGAGCAGCACACGGCATATCAGAATGACTTTGGGGTTCTAGAATTGTTCTAGAATGACTTTGGGGTTCTAGAATGACTTTGGGGTTCTAGAATTGTTCTAGAATGTGAGCACTCCAAAATATTTCACACTGAACTAAATGTTAGGCCAATGTGCTGGACTGAAAAAACACAGCGATCTGATTTTTCTCAAGGCCCCTAGACTGCTGTAATAAATAAGGAAATGTGATAATTTAAACATTTTCATATTGGCCTTGAATCAGTGCTGGAGAACTGCCAGAAAAATCGCAAATGTTGGATGTATCCTGACTAGTACCCTATTCCTTTCCAAGTGTACTACTTTCACCCAGGGCCCACAGGGCTCTAGTCAAATGCTGTGCACTATATGGAATAGAAGGACATTTGGGACACAAACTTGGATTCATGTTCAGTGTTTTTCAGAGTGCCTCGTACACTACACAGAACACACTCAGTCTATATTCAGCCAGTGCGCTGTTTTTGATGTGGTCTCAGCTATGGTTGTACGTTCAAGAACGCTCATGTCGTCAAAAAAACATTAGAACATAAACTTCTGTACGGAAGATGCAGTCTGTTACAAATTATGTGATTTTAATCTCCGCCCGTCTCAATGTCTTCAGTAATGTCTGAGGCCTGTGGTGGAGCCCTGTGGTGTAACCCTGTGGTGGAGCCCTGTGGTGTAACCCTGTGGTGTAACCCTGTGGTGTAACCCTGTGGTGGAGCCCTGTGGTGTAACCCTGTGGTGTAACCCTGTGGTGGAGCCCTGTGGTGGAGCCCTGTGGTGTAACCCTGTGGTGTAACCCTGTGGTGGAGCCCTGTGGTGTAACCCTGTGGTGTAACCCTGTGGTGGAGCCCTGTGGTGGAGCCCTGTGGTGTAACCCTGTAGTGGAGCCCTGTGGTGTAACCCTGTGGTGGAGCCCTGTGGTGTAACCTTGTGGTGGAGCCCTGTGGTGGAACCCTGTGGTGGAACCCTGTGGTGGAGCCCTGTGGTGGAACCCTGTGGTGGAGCCCTGTGGTGTAACCCTGTGGTGAAGCCCTGTGGTGGAGCCCTGTGGTGTAACCCTGTGGTGGAGCCCTGTGGTGGAGCCCTGTGGTGGAGCCCTGTGGTGTAGCCCTGTGGTGGAGCCCTGTGGTGTAACCCTGTGGTGTAACCCTGTGGTGGAGCCCTGTGGTGGAGCCCTGTGGTGGAGCCCTGTGGTAGAGCCCTGTGGTGTAACCCTGTGGTGGAGCCCTGTGGTGGAGCCCTGTGGTAGAGCCCTGTGGTGGAGCCCTGTGGTGGAGCCCTGTGGTGTAACCCTGTGGTGTAACCCTGTGGTGGAGCCCTGTGGTGGAGCCCTGTGGTGGAGCCCTGTGGTGTAACCCTGTGGTGGAGCCCTGTGGTGGAGCCCTGTGGTGGAGCCCTGTGGTGTAACCCTGTGGTGGAGCCCTGTGGTGGAGCCCTGTGGTGGAGCCCTGTGGTGGAGCCCTGTGGTGTAACCCTGTGGTGTAACCCTGTGGTGTAACCCTGTGTTGGAGCCCTGTGGTGTAACCCTGTGGTGGAGCCCTGTGGTGGAGCCACAAAAGACCAGACCAACATTTTAGATCTAACACAATGACAGAAAGCTCTAAACATTGATCTGTTCTGATATTCAGACAGATACCTGTACTAACGAGAAAATAATGACATATGCCCCGGGGCATCGAACTAGCTGCCCGAGAAACCGCTAACAAGTCTGCTTCCTTCCGAAACATCAACCAGCCCACCTCCTCCCAGTAAAAATCTGTGAGCTGTGCCAGCCAGCCCCATAAAGAAGATGTGATAACTAATATAGTCTTGGCTGACTCTGCCAGTAGCCTGCAGTCACTGCCTAGCCTATTGTTTCTGAGCTCCTTTTGAAGCCTGGGAAAAAATATCAAAAGTATTACAGCTCTGACAGGGCTTCGAACACTCAGCTATTAGCTCCCTGACAACACAACCTTAGACAACCTGGGGAGAGAGAGGGGGGAGGGAGAGGAGAGCAGGGGGAGGAGGTGGGGAGGAGGAGGAGAGCAGGGGGAGGAGGTGGGGAGGAGTTTCAGCCCTTTGTGTGTGTGTGTGGGGGGGTTATGTGAACGCCCTGTTTATAGAAAGGGATAGAGGGGGACAGGTGGGGGAGAAGAGAGGGATAGGGGGTGACAGGAAGAGAGAGGGGGAAGACCGGGGTTAGAAGAAGAGGAGGCGCGGGGGGAGAGAAGGAGGTTAGGGGGGGAGATTTGGCGGGGTCCTCCTGGCCCCAGATAAGGCTGCTGTTTAGAACGTGACAGCTTGACAAGTCAGCTTCCTTTTTACAGCATCTACCTCAGGAAGCCAAGCTAGGAGCGGGTGTCTCACAAGTCCTGACACATGATCTCTGGGTTGACTGGCGAGACAGACAGACACATGCACATACAAAGACACACCAACAGGAATTTGTGTCAGGTCGTATCAGAAGGTGGAATCGCTCTGCTCTATATAGTACCATGGAGCGGTACAGAACCAGGGCTGGGGTGAATGCCAAACACTCCCAATCATCCCAATTCCACAAGGAATGAGCCTGTCAACCTGGTCTCTAACACAGAGAGAGAGAGAGAGAGAGAGAGAGAGAGAGAGAGAGATCTGGCTTCTCGCTTTAGTCTCTGCGTCCTTCCTAACTCCTAGCCAACGCAGGAAATTAAGAAATAGGATCACATCAAAATATGCAAGCTGCCATCGTACCCAGCACACCTTTTCAGAGACAAGACAACACAGGATTTAGTTGATCAGTCTTCTACAGATGAAACATTTATATGGATGGCTTTCATGGAGAAAAGTGATTTACTGAGGTGTGATTATTAAAGGTGTGATTATTAAAGGTGTGATTATTAAAGGTGTGATTGTTAAAGGTGTGATTATTAAAGGTGTGATTATTAAAGGTGTGATTATTAATGGTGTGATTATTAAAGGTGTGATTATTAAAGGTGTGATTATTAAAGGTGTGATTATTAATGGTGTGATTATTAATGGTGTGATTATTAATGGTGTGATTATTAAAGGTGTGATTATTAAAGGTGTGATTATTAAAGGTGTGATTATTATTAAAGGTGTGATTATTATTAAAGGTGTGATTATTATTAAAGGTGTGATTATTAAAGGTGTGATTATTAAAGGTGTGATTATTAAAGGTGTGATTATTATTAAAGGTGTGATTATTATTAAAGGTGTGATTATTAAAGGTGTGATTATTAAAGGTGTGATTATTAATGGTGTGATTATTAAAGGTGTGATTATTAAAGGTGTGATTATTAAAGGTGTGATTATTAAAGGTGTGATTATTAAAGTTGTGATTATTAAAGGTGTGATTGATAGACACCAGAGACAGGACAAGGTTAGTCTTCCTTAAGTGCAAAACTGTCCGTTTTCACAAAATATTACTAGAATCTTAAATGACGTCATCAGACGTATAATTATTATTATTTTCTTATCTAAAGCATTCCACCTAAATAGGGAACAGGGTGCCATAGGGCTCTGGTCTAAAGTAGTGGACTATATAGGGAATAGGGTGCCATAGGGCTCTGGTCTAAAGTAGTGCACTATATAGGGAATAGGGTGCCATAGGGCTCTGGTCTAAAGCATTCCACCTAAATAGGGAACAGGGTGCCGTAGGGCTCTGGTCTAAAGTAGTGCACTATATAGGGAATAGGGTGCCATAGGGCTCTGGTCTAAAGCATTCCACCTAAATAGGGAACAGGGGGCCATAGGGCTCTGGTCTAAAGTAGTGCACTATATAGGGAATAGGGTGCCATAGGGCTCTGGTCTAAAGTAGTGCACTATATAGGGAATAGGGTGCCATAGGGCTCTGGTCTAAAGTAGTGCACTATATAGGGAATAGGGTGCCATAGGGCTCTGGTCTAAAGTAGTGCACTATATATAGGGAATAGGGTGCCATAGGGCTCTGGTCTAAAGTAGTGCACTATATAGGGAATAGGGTGCCATAGGGCTCTGGTCTAAAGTAGTGCACTATATATAGGGAATAGGGTGCCATAGGCCTCTGGTCTAAAGTAGTGCACTATATATAGGGAATAGGGTGCCATAGGGCTCTGGACTAAAGTAGTGCACTATATATAGGGAATAGGGTGCCATAGGGCTCTGGTCTAAAGTAGTGCACTATATATAGGGAATAGGGTGCCATAGGGCTCTTGTCTAAAGTAGTGCACTATATAGGGAATAGGGTGCCATAGGGCTCTGGTCTAAAGTAGTGCACTATATATAGGGAATAGGGTGCCATTTTTGGGACACAGACCTTTTAACTGCTGCAACAGTTTAAAACATGTCTTCATAAATCTAGAGGTGTTTTATAAGTAGGAAGGTGTTGTGTGATGTAAAATATAGTGGAACTGTATGTATGCTGTATGATGACCAGGGTTGGGAAGGTTACTCTCTAAATGTAATCCGTTACAGTTAACCGTCCAAAATTATAATCGGTAACTTATCTTTAGGATTACCCGAACTCAGTAACGTAATCCGATTACATTCCGTTACTTTTAGAATACTTTCCCCTTTAAGAGCCATTAGAAGAACTGCCGGAGTGGCCAGACTGCCCTGAACTGCTGGAGTGGCCAGACTGCCCTGAACTGCCGGAGTGGCCAGACTGCCCTGAACTGCCGGAGTGGCCAGACTGCCCTGAACTGCCGGAGTGGCCAGACTGCCCTGACCTGCCGGAGTGGCCAGACTGCCCTGAACTGCCGGAGTGGCCAGACTGCCCTGAACTGCCGGAGTGGCCAGACTGCGCTGAACTGCCGGAGTGGCCAGACTGCGCTGAACTGCCGGAGTGGCCAGACTGCCCTGAACTGCCGGAGTGGCCAGACTGCCCTGAACTGCCGGAGTGGCCAGACTGCCCTGAACTGCCGGAGTGGCCAGACTGCCCTGAACTGCCGGAGTGTCCAGACTGCCCTGAACTGCCGGAGCTGCCAGACTGCCCAGACTGTCCCGAGCTGCCAGACTGCCCAGACTGTCCCGAGCTGCCAGACTGCCCAGACTGTCCCGAGCTGCCAGACTGCCCAGACTGTCCCGAGCTGCCAGACTGCTCAGACTGTCCCGAGCTGCCAGACTGCCCAGACTGTCCCGAGCTGCCAGACTGCCCAGACTGTCCCGAGCTGCCAGACTGCCCAGACTGTCCCGAGCTGCCAGAAGAAGACAAACATGCATGTTACCAATTGAACGATATCTATTGCCGGATAAATAAGTGTTAAAGTTTAAATAGCTCGTCATATATGTTACATTTTTACTTTATTCGTTATGTAGGCTTCTTCTAACCCCATCGTTTTCTACTACATTTCATAATACAATTAATGTATATCTTGTTATTGAAAACCAAAGCCTAACAGAATTCCAGTCTTGGAAATATGGAAGTATAGATTAGCCAAATTGTTTTACCTGATCATAACCCCAAAACTAAGGACTTCTTAGCCAGTCCTACTCTGTTGTTTATGATTGTGTTGTCATGGACGACTGATTGGGCTCATTGATTCCAGTGCTATTATAGCTGAAATACAGCACTGAAAAGTACTATTTACATTAGAAAAACGAATGCCATATGCTGCCTTTGCTATAGACCTCTTGTTTACCTTTTTGTTGGTGGCAATTTGATATATTGCTAATATGCAGCTGTTTAATGGGCAAACCCACAGATGAAATAATAACAAAATGGTCGCCCCACCTCTGTTTTGGTAAAAAGCTGAGGGATGGGCCAGGAGAAATGTAACCACTCTCAGATTGATAGACAGAGCTGTGGATGCAAGGACTGATCATCCATGATATCAATATGACAGTTTTAACCATGTTATGAGGCTATACAGGACTGACCATCCATGATATCAACATGACAGTTTTAACCATGTTATGAGGCTATACATTTACAATGTTTACAAACGTTGGAGAAAAACAAGCTTATATTTTGGATTCTCATGGAGTGTGACAGTTTAACCAAGCTCATATCCCCGAGCTGACATCGTAAAAATCTGTTGTTATGCTCCTGAACAAGGCAATTAACCCACTGTTCCCTGGTAGGCCGTCATTGTAAATAAGAATTTGTTCTTAACTGACTTGCCTAGTTAAAGAAAGGTAAAAAAATAAATATATATATATAATTTATAAAAAATGGATGTAGCAACTACAGATTGTCCTTTTAAGTTTATCAGAAGTGTGTGAGTTTGATCATGTGTCCATTAGGCCTATTTTATCAGCAATGAATTAGATTGAGCAATAAAAGCCCCACTTTTATTCCATAGGCTGGGATCCGCACTATGCAGCTGTTGCAAGACCGCATTTTTCACTGTCTGACCACTGGTTTCAAAAACAGTGATTGATAGGCAGCTTAAACTTCTTGAATTCAACCATTATTCGATTCAAATACACATTTAGATTTGTGATCAGCCATCCACATCAACCACAATCCGTAAGGTGCAAATAGCTAAATGAGAGAGCAGCAGTGTGATTCACATCATTGCGCTATGTAGATATCAATAACAGGTGATATCCGTATCGCCGTAGACTACACCCCAGCTGTCGTCCTTTACCTCCAAGCGTTTATTCAAGTTGGATAATCTTTGGATGCCGACAGCAGTCGCACCATTGGAAGACATAGCTTGGACAGTAGCCAACAAAAGCCTATTCCTTCTCTTTTCCCCCACGATCCATCAAACACATTTGGTGTGTCATTATAGTGGTCTCTGCCTTGTGGTCCGACTCACTCAGGTGGAACAAACTTAAACTTGTGCCTTTTTTAAATGCTGATTTGAATGTCATTAAGAAAACAGAGAAGTGTCAAAGATTTTTTTTCACAAACATCCTTTATGAATTTAAAAGTAATCCTCGAAGTAATCATCTTGTTTTTCAAAAGTATTTGAAATCTGATTACAATATTTTAGCTGGTAACGTAACGGATTACAGTTACTGTTATTTTGTAATCCCTTACATGTAATCCGTTACTACCGATCCCTGACGATGACTAACCATATGTGTTACCATGCAGTATATGGGGTGGCAGGTAGCCTAGCGGTTAGAGCACTGGACAAGTAACCAAAAGGTTGAAATATCGAATCCCCGAGCTGACAAGGTAAAAATCTGTCGTTCTGCCCCTGAACAAGGCTGGTAACCCACTGTTCCTAAAATGTAATTGAAAACAAGAATTTGTTCTTAACTGACTTGCCTAGTTAAATTTAAAAAAATATCAGTGTGTGGTAGTTATGGTTACCAGCTAGCCTGGTGGTTTACCCTTCAGTAACAAAGTTATATAGTAGTTATGGTTACCCAGCTAGCCTGGTGGTTTACACTTCAGTAACAAAGTTATATAGTAGTTATGGTTACCCAGCTAGCCTGGTGGTTTACCCTTCAGTAACAAAGTTATATAGTAGTTATGGTTACCCAGCTAGCCTGGTGGTTTACCCTTCAATAACAAAGTTATATAGTAGTTATGGTTACCCAGCTAGCCTGGTGGTTTACCCTTCAGTAACAAAGTTATATAGTAGTTATGGTTACCCAGCTAGCCTGGTGGTTTACCCTTCAGTAACAAAGTTATATAGTAGTTATGGTTACCCAGCTAGCTTGGTGGTTTACCCTTCAGTAACAAAGTTATATTGTAGTTATGGTTACCCAGCTAGCCTGGTGGTTTACCCTTCAGTAACAAAGTTATATTGTAGTTATGGTTACCCAGCTAGCCTGGTGGTTTACCCTTCAGTAACAAAGTTATATAGTAGTTATGGTTACCCAGCTAGCCTGGTGGTTTACCCTTCAGTAACAAAGTTATATAGTAGTTATGGTTACCCAGCTAGCCTGGTGGTTTACCCTTCAATAACAAAGTTATATAGTAGTTATGGTTACCCAGCTAGCCTGGTGGTTTACCCTTCAATAACAAAGTTATATAGTAGTTATGGTTACCCAGCTAGCCTGGTGGTTTACCCTTCAATAACAAAGTTATATAGTAGTTATGGTTACCCAGCTAGCCTGGTGGTTTACCCTTCAATAACAAAGTTATATAGTAGTTATGGTTACCCAGCTAGCCTGGTGGTTTACCCTTCAGTAACAAAGTTATATAGTAGTTATGGTTACCCAGCTAGCTTGGTGGTTTACCCTTCAGTAACAAAGTTATATAGTAGTTATGGTTACCCAGCTAGCCTGGTGGTTTACCCTTCAGTAACAAAGTTATATAGTAGTTATGGTTACCCAGCTAGCCTGGTGGTTTACCCTTCAGTAACAAAGTTATATAGTAGTTATGGTTACCCAGCTAGCCTGGTGGTTTACCCTTCAGTAACAAAGTTATATAGTAGTTATGGTTACCCAGCTAGCCTGGTGGTTTACACTTCAGTAACAAAGTTATATAGTAGTTATGGTTACCCAGCTAGCCTGGTGGTTTACCCTTCAGTAACAAAGTTATATAGTAGTTATGGTTACCCAGCTAGCCTGGTGGTTTACCCTTCAGTAACAAAGTTATATAGTAGTTATGGTTACCCAGCTAGCCTGGTGGTTTACACTTCAGTAACAAAGTTATATAGTAGTTATGGTTACCCAGCTAGCCTGGTGGTTTACCCTTCAGTAACAAAGTTATATAGTAGTTATGGTTACCCAGCTAGCCTGGTGGTTTACCCTTCAGTAACAAAGTTATATAGTAGTTATGGTTACCCAGCTAGCCTGGTGGTTTACACTTCAATAACAAAGTTATATAGTAGTTATGGTTACCCAGCTAGCCTGGTGGTTTACCCTTCAGTAACAAAGTTATATAGTAGTTATGGTTACCCAGCTAGCCTGGTGGTTTACCCTTCAGTAACAAAGTTATATAGTAGTTATGGTTACCCAGCTAGCCTGGTGGTTTACACTTCAATAACAAAGTTATATAGTAGTTATGGTTACCCAGCTAGCCTGGTGGTTTACCCTTCAGTAACAAAGTTATATAGTAGTTATGGTTACCCAGCTAGCCTGGTGGTTTACCCTTCAATAACAAAGTTATATAGTAGTTATGGTTACCCAGCTAGCCTGGTGGTTTACACTTCAATAACAAAGTTATATAGTAGTTATGGTTACCCAGCTAGCCTGGTGGTTTACCCTTCAGTAACAAAGTTATATAGTAGTTATGGTTACCCAGCTAGCCTGGTGGTTTACCCTTCAGTAACAAAGTTATATAGTAGTTATGGTTACCCAGCTAGCCTGGTGGTTTACCCTTCAATAACAAAGTTATATAGTAGTTATGGTTACCCAGCTAGCCTGGTGGTTTACCCTTCAGTAACAAAGTTATAGTATTTAAGGTGTAAAGCACACACGCGCACAAACGCACAAACGCACGCACACACACACACACACACACACACACACACACACACACACACACACACACACACTGGCCAGAGTGGCCAGACTGCCCCGAGCTGCCAGACTGCCCCGAGCTGCCAGACTGCCCTGACTGCCCCCCGGCGATGACAGAGTGGCCCGACTGCCTGGAACGGCCAGAACCGGAGCCACCTCCAGATATAGGTGGGTTGGGGAGGGGGGGTGTAGCACAGTGCCGTCGTTGACGGCAGCCACCCTCCCTTCCCTCCCTTTAGTAGGGGGAAAATGTTGTTTTGTTGTTGTGTGGGGTTGTTTTTCTTAAGGTGCTTCCGGGGTTAGCACCTTTAAGGGGGGGGTACTGTCACGTCCTGGCCAGTATAAGGGTTAATTGTCATTTTAGTTTGGTCAGGACGTGGCAGAGGGTATTTGTTTTATGTGGTTCAGGGTGGTGTTTTTGTAGTAAGGGCATTTGATTTAGTATTCCGGGGTTTTTTGGGCACTGGTTGAGATTCACGTATTTCTATGTTGATCTAGTTAGTTGTATGTCTATGTTTGGTTAATTGGGGTGGACTTCCAATTGAAGGCAACTGTGTGGTGTTGCCTTTGATTGGAAGTCCTATATTAGTTGGGTGTGTTTGTCTGTTTAATGGTGGGAGATTGTTCCGTGTTCCGTGTTTAGTGTGTGTAAACCTAACAGGACTGTCAGTGTATCGTGCGTTCGTTTTTGTTATTTTGTATGTTTGTTTTGGAATTTATTAAAAGTTCAAAATGAACCATCTCAACTCTGCTGCATATTGGTCCTCATTTTCCGATGATGATTTCGCCATATCGTCCTCCGACGAAGAAATCCCTGACACTTTTCCTGGTTATATTACATTTTTTCTTGTTGCCTCTCTTCTGAGAGACATGTGGAGCTCATGAAGAGGTCTGGGGAGAGAAGGATATGCGGAAAGGAGGAGAGGAGGATATGAGAGGAGAGGAGAGGAGAGGAGAGGAGAGGAGAGGAGAGGAGAGGAGAGGAGAGAGGAGAGGAGAGGAGAGGAGAGGAGAGGAGGAGAGGAGGATATGAGGAGAGGAGAGGAGGAGAGAAGGAGAGAAGGATAAGTGGAAAGGAGGAGAGGAGGAGAGGAGAGGAGGAGAGAAGGATAAGTGGAAAGGAGGAGAGGAGGAGAGGAGAGGAGGAGAGAAGGATAAGTGGAAAGGAGGAGAGGAGAGGAGGGAGAGGAGAGACTGTGGAAGAGAAGAGGTGATGGTGATGTACTTTGCTCTTAGCGTCAGGCAGCCAGTCGGTGTGTATCTTTGTGTGTGTATGTGTGTCTGCACATCTGTGCATCTGTGTGTTGGAGTGTTTGTGTGTCGGTGTGTGTGTGTGTGTGTACTGCCATGATGCCCATGTGGTGGGTGATTTAGCGAGAGGAACGAGTGGAAGACATGACAAAGACTAATTGCCTTCATTAATCAGGTTAGCGATGCCCCCAACTGTGAGGTAAACTGATTGAAATCCTTTTAACTTTCAGTCAGCCAAACATTGTGCCTGAACAGGAGGAGAGGAGGAGGAGGAGAGGAGAGGAGGAGGAGTGGGGGAGGAGAGGAGAGGAGAGGAGGAGGAGTGGGGGAGGAGAGGAGAGGAGAGGAGAGGAGAGGAGAGGAGAGGAGAGGAGAGGAGAGGAGAGGAGAGGAGAGGAGAGGAGAGGAGAGGAGAGGAGGAGGGAGGGAGGAGAGGAGAGGAGGAGGAGGGGAGGAGAGGAGGAGAGGAGAGGAGAGGAGAGGAGAGGAGAGGGGAGGAGTGGGGGAGGAGAGGAGGAGGAGAGGAGGAGGAGTGGGGGAGGAGAGGAGAGGAGAGGAGAGGAGGAGAGAGGAGAGGAGAGGGGAGAGAGGAGAGGAGAGGGGAGGAGAGGAGGAGAGAGGAGAGGAGAGGGGAGAGAGGAGAGGTTTTAGAAGAGAGGGAATGAGGCAGGAAATGAAGGTTTAACTACAAATAAACCATGTCTTTGTCTCTTTTCAGCCCGTAATGCTCTCTGAAATGTGTTAATGTCATGTAAAGTCGTTCAGGGAGAGATGGTGTGTGTGTGTGTGTGGGGGGGGGTCAGGGAGAGAGAGATGGGGGGG
The DNA here is from genome assembly GCF_905237065.1 of Salmo salar. Lineage (NCBI taxonomy): Eukaryota > Metazoa > Chordata > Actinopteri > Salmoniformes > Salmonidae > Salmo > Salmo salar. Next base: position 37,057,613 of record NC_059470.1, read on the forward strand.
GGGGTCAGGGAGAGAGAGATGGGGGGGTCAGGGAGAGAAAGAGATGGTGGTGGGGGGTCAGGGAGAGAGAGAGGGCCCAGGGAGAGGCCAAGTGTAAATGGTATGGCTCTGGAAGAAAAGCCCTTTTCCGGCATAAAGTACCAAATCAAATGATTCCCTCCTGGCCCAGCTGCTAGTGGTGTCGGAGAGAGAGGGAGAGGCAGTGTCCCAAATGGCACCTTATTCCCATTAATGTGCACTACTTTAGACCAGAGCCATATGGCACCCTATTCCCTTCACAGTGCACTACTTCTAACCAGGGGCCCTATGCTCTGGTCAAAAGCAGTGCACAGTAAAGGGAATGGGGTGCCACTTGGAACGCACTCAGGGGCTTGAGGCCTAATAGTTCTGTGTGACAGGCAGGGACCATTACATTACACTGAGGACCGTCCAATCTACAGCACTGTACTATTGAACTATAGAGATGTCTCTACTCTACTGAGACAAATGATGAGAAGGATTATCACCACAGCAAGCAAGGGACTTGGAGTCTAACAGACAGGCCTGGATGAGATCTTTAAGGTCAGGGTCCTCCACAAGGTACTTGGAGTCAAACAGACAGGCCTGGATGAGATCTTTAAGGTCAGGGTCCTCCACAAGGTACTTGGAGTCTAACAGACAGGCCTGGATGAGATCTTTAAGGTCAGGGTCCTCCACAAGGTACTTGGAGTCTAACAGACATGCCTGGATGAGATCTTTAAGGTCAGGGTCCTCCACAAGGTACTAGGAGTCTAACAGACAGGCCTGGATGAGATCTTTAAGGTCAGGGTCCTCCACAAGGTACTTGGAGTCTAACAGACAGGCCTGGATGAGATCTTTAAGGTCAGGGTCCTCCACAAGGTACTTGGAGTCTAACAGACAGGCCTGGATGAGATCTTTAAGATCAGGGCCCTCTGCAAGGCTCACAAAATCATTTTAGAACCAAGCCACCCGCAGTACCTGGACTTTGAACTACCACCCTCTGGGTGCAGGTATAGGAAACCCCTCGGCAGGAAAAACACAACTAGACAATCATTTGTGCCAGGTGTGATATCCCTCCTAAATAGCTCAGGCTAATGTTCCTATCCACCCAGTAAGGCCAGCAGGCTAATGTTCCTATCCACTCAGTAAGGCCAGCAGGCTAATGTTCCTATCCACCCAGTAAGGCCAGCAGGCTAATGTTCCTATCCACTCAGTAAGGCCAGCAGGCTAATGTTCCTATCGACTCAGTAAGGCCAGCAGGCTAATGTTCCTATCGACCCAGTAAGGCCAGCAGGCTAATGTTCCTATCCACCCAGTAAGGCCAGCAGGCTAATGTTCCTATCCACCCAGTAAGGCCAGCAGGCTAATGTTCCTATCACGACCCAGTAAGACCAGCAGGCTAATGTTCCTATCCACCCAGTAAGGCCAGCAGGCTAATGTTCCTATCCACCCAGTAAGGCCAGCAGGCTAATGTTCCTATAGACCCAGTAAGGCCAGCAGGCTAATGTTCCTATCGACCCAGTAAGGCCAGCAGGCTAATGTTCCTATCCACCCAGTAAGGCCAGCAGGCTAATGTTCCTATCCACTCAGTAAGGCCAGCAGGCTAATGTTCCTATCCACCCAGTAAGGCCAGCAGGCTAATGTTCCTATCCACTCAGTAAGGCCAGCAGGCTAATGTTCCTATCCACTCAGTAAGGCCAGCAGGCTAATGTTCCTATCCACCCAGTAAGGCCAGCAGGCTAATGTTCCTATCCACTCAGTAAGGCCAGCAGGCTAATGTTCCTATCCACTCAGTAAGGCTAACAGGCTAATGTTCCTATCCACCCAGTAAGGCCAGCAGGCTAATGTTCCTATCCACCCAGTAAGGCCAGCAGGCTAATGTTCCTATCCACTCAGTAAGGCCAGCAGGCTAATGTTCCTATCCACTCAGTAAGGCCAGCAGGCTAATGTTCCTATCCACTCAGTAAGGCCAGCAGGCTAATGTTCCTAATGAACCAGTAAGGCCAGCAGGCTAATGTTCCTATCCACCCAGTAAGGCCAACAGGCTAATGTTCCTATCCACCCAGTAAGGCTAACAGGCTAATGTTCCTATCGACTCAGTAAGGCCAGCAGGCTAATGTTCCTATCCACCCAGTAAGGCCAGCAGGCTAATGTTCCTATCCACCCAGTAAGGCCAGCAGGCTAATGTTCCTATCCACCCAGTAAGGCCAGCAGGCTAATGTTCCTATCCACCCAGTAAGGCCAGCAGGCTAATGTTCCTATAGACCCAGTAAGGCCAGCAGGCTAATGTTCCTATCCACCCAGTAAGGCCAGCAGGCTAATGTTCCTATCCACCCAGTAAGGCCAGCAGGCTAATGTTCCTATCCACCCAGTAAGGCCAGCAGGCTAATGTTCCTATCCACTCAGTAAGGCCAGCAGGCTAATGTTCCTATCCACCCAGTAAGGCCAGCAGGCTAATGTTCCTATCCACCCAGTAAGGCCAGCAGGCTAATGTTCCTAATGAACCAGTAAGGCTAGCAGGCTAATGTTCCTATCCACCCAGTAAGGCCAGCAGGCTAATGTTCCTATCCACCCAGTAAGGCCAGCAGGCTAATGTTCCTATCCACTCAGTAAGGCCAGCAGGCTAATGTTCCTATCGACCCAGTAAGGCCAGCAGGCTAATGTTCCTATCCACTCAGTAAGGCCAGCAGGCTAATGTTCCTATCCACCCAGTAACGCCAGCAGGCTAATGTTCCTATCCACTCAGTAAGGCCAGCAGGCTAATGTTCCTATCGACTCAGTAAGGCCAGCCAGTTAGTACATTTTCATTGCTATGTAACTGTTATGAATGTTGTATTGTTAATTTGTTTTCTACTGTATTTGAACGCCATTTTAATCATGAACATGATACTGTAACATCATTTCCCCAAGGGGACAATAAAGTCAGAAAATAACTATTCTATAAACCTATAGAGATATCTCCACTGTAATATACTATTCTATAAACCTATAGAGATGTTTATACGGTAATATACTATTATATAAACCTATAGAGATGTTTCTACTGTAAAATGCTATTATATAAACCTATAGAGATGTTTATATGGTAATATACTATACAACTGAACGATAGAGATGTTTCTACTGTAATATGCTATTATATAAACCTATAGAGATGTTTATACGGTAATATGCTATTATATAAACCTATAGAGATGTTTATACGGTAATATACTATACAACTGAACGATAGAGATGTTTCTACTGTAATATGCTATTATATAAACCTATAGAGATGTTTATACGGTAATATACTATACAACTGAACTATAGAGATGTCTCTACTGTAATATACTATACTACTGAACTATAGCGACGTCTCTACTGTAATATACCACTGAACTATATAGACGTCTCTACTGTAATATACTATACTACTGAACTATAGAGATGTCTCTACTGTAAAATACTATACTACTGAACTGTAGAGATGTCTCTACTGTAATATATTACTGAATTATAGAGATGTCTACTGTAATATACTACTTAATTATACAGATGTCGCTTCTGTACTGTACAACTGAACTATATAGATGTCTCTACTGTAATATACTATACTATAGAACAATAGAGATGTTTCTACTGTAAAATACTATGCTATAGAACTATAGAGATGTCTCTACTGTAAAATACTATGCTATAGAACTATAGAGATGTCTCTACTGTAAAATACTATGCTATAGAACTATAGAGATGTCTCTACTGTAAAATACTATGCTATAGAACTATAGAGATGTCTCTACTGTAAAATACTATACTGCTGAACTTCTTTAGATGTCTCTACTGTAATATACTATACTGCTGAACTTCTTTAGATGTCTCTACTGTAATATTCTACTGAATTATAGAGATGTCTCTACTGTACTGTACTATATTATATAACTTTAGAGATATTTATGTCTCATTTAATGTGCATGCATTTTTGTGTGTGGAGTGTGATGTGTGTATAATGTGTGTGTTTGTGTGTGTTTGTGTGTGTGTTTGTGATTGTGTGTGTGTTGTGTGGATAGTCGTTTTGCAGCACCATGACAACTGCAGATCCATCCACCATCTCTCGTTCGCTCCCCCCCCCTCTCTCTCTCTCTCTAATTGTCTGTGACCGTAATGTGAGACAGGATCAGTGCTTTTCACACGGCAATCACTTCTACACTGTCCCCCTGTTGTCAACTCCTGAATACCATGGATGTGTGAGTGGTTTTATGCGAGTGTGTGAGTGTGTGTGTGTGTGTGTGTGTGTGTGTGTGTGTGTGTGTGTGTGTGTGTGTGTGTGTGTGTGTGTGTGTGTGTGTGTGTGTGTGTGTGTGTGTGTGTGGCTCGACATACATAACCTTTCCTTTCATTCTAGTTCTTCCCTCTCCTTCACTAGTTGTGTTGATGGTTTATTAAGGAAGTGTGTTTAAATCATATTTTATTATAGCGTTTTATAGTATAGATTCTCCCCTTGCCATTGTTACTAGTAACCTTGATAATTACCCTGAGAATAAAGATGGACTGAATAGAGAAAAGGTGGTAGGAGAATTAAATCAGTTCTCAAACTTTTTCGGGCCGGGATCCCTGTTGTGATAACAAAACACATAGACACTTGGCTGTTGTCTAACCCACGGAGCTTCCCTCTGTGAGTCAGACGAACACAGCCCCGGGGATTGACAGCAGACATTTTTCAGGAGATGAAAATGTAATTTAAGGTTCAGGAATTACTTTTTTTTGCCAGAGGTGTGGGAGTAGCTGAGGTGTGTGTGTGTTCTGAACTTCCTGAACAGCACTTGTCACCACGGTAGCCAGCGAGGGTCTTTGTCTCAAATGGCAACCTATTCCCTGTGTAGTGCACTACTCCCATAGTGCCCTGGTCAAAAGTTGAGCACTATGTAGGGAATACAGTGACATTTACGACACAGCCATTGTTCCCCTCCTGTGTGTGTGTGAGTGTGCGCGGTGATACTGTGAGAGAACGTAAAGCCTGTAGGGACAAACACGTAGATATCTATGTGCATGCAGATAGATATCTCTCTCTCTGCATTCACTATAAGACTTTTATGATGTTTGTCTGTCTCTCTCCTGTTGTCAACATTGCCGTGCCACAGGATACATCCAAAATAGCACCCTGGCTCAAAGGTAGTGCGCTATAATAGGGTGGACAATTGTGACGCAGGTGGAGACAGAGAAGAGTAATTATTTCTTCCGCTCCACTTAGTTTTTATCAATCCTCCGGTGAAGAACATTTTATTTTTTATTTTTTAGGTGTGGATCAGCTTAATATAGCAGAAAGAATATTGCTTCCATCAATGTAATTGTCTGATCGTTTCCAATCCCCCATATATTTTTGGGGTAAATATATATATCCATACACCGCATGCATACATATACACATATATACATACACATACCTATATAGACATACATACTTTATTATTATTCCCCCCAAACCCTACCACCGATCCCCCAATTGGAGTAAACTAATAAACACTTCGGCTTTTACCTTCAGTTTATTCATCTTATACACATTTTACAGACACAATCTATTTTACAATAGTTGTTTTCTGTTTGTTTTTAGTCCTTCCTCTATTTCTGATATCCATCCAGTTTTATTTCTATTTGTAACTGTGCTATTTCACAAAAGTTCTGAACCTATATACATTTTACAGACCCCCATATGTTTTACATTGTTTATCTTGTTATTAGTCCCACCCTTCAGCTCCATTCAACCCCTCCCATCTATCTCTCAACATCATCCATTTCGGATTTCTATTTGCCAAATATTTTTCAACTGTGCAGTGATGCTTCACAAAACAATTGAACCTTTCTATTCTCATAGCTTCTACAGATTGTAAATTAAAAATAAACATTTTTGCTAAAATAATTATTATATTATTGATTGATTGACTATGGCTTTTCAAATCACCCAGTATTTCTATCTGCAGCGTTAGTTCTAGGCAAATGTTGCAATTCTTCAGCCATTCCTGGACCTGTGACCAAAAACGAGCTACATATGGACAATACCAAAATAAATGATCTAATGACTCTGCCTCCTCACAGCAGAATCTGCAGAGCTGGGAAGATTGTATCCCACACACACACATATATATATATAAATATATAACATTCTATTGGTTGCAAGAATTTTGTAGTAATTTAAATAGAAAAATTCAAAGTTTTGAATCCGGAGTTGTTTTGCGAATCAATTCATAAACCATGCGCCATGGAATGGGTACGTCAAAAATCTCTTCCCAACTATTTTGCAATTTATATGGCACAGCTGTCAGCTTTTGAAATTGGTATATGTTTTTATTTATCACCCTTTTCTTTAACCATTTATGTTCTTTAATACAGGGTCGACATACAAGTTCCTTACTTTTTTCCACTTGCCTCTTCCATTTTTGTGGTAATGCTGCAATTAGCTGGTTGTAATTTTGGGTAGAGCAGACATTTCCATATGTCCTATTTATAATATCATTCACAAAAATTCTACCTTTTTTAAACATTTCTTCGAAAAATACCGTTTTTTTTAAATCAATTACTATATTTGAATTTAACCACAATATTTGTTGTATTATTTGTTCTGTCTTTTCAGGTGGATAAAACTGAAATTGCAACCAATTTTCTAAGGCTTGTTTAAAAAATAACTATATTTTGGAGATTATTTCCTTTTCAAACAACCGAAAGTGAGCAGGTGTAATCTGAATAAAGGGGAAAAGGCCCTTCTTGAACATAGGATGAGACATTCCTACCAATTTACTAGAAAACCCGTTTGGATTTAATTATAACTTTGGTATGACTGATGCCTTTAGTGAGAGGTCTAATGCTTTAATATTTAATAATTTCTGCCATCCGAATTCATATAAATTATATAAATAGGCCCTTTTAATTTTATCTGGCTTGCCGTTCCAAATAAAATTGTATATTGTTTGTTCATATAATTTAAAAAGCAGGTCACTAGGTGTAGGCAAAACCATAAGCAAATAGGTCCACTGTGATATGACTAAAGAGTTAATCAGGGTGATTTTTCAACAAATAGACAGGTATTTTCCTTTCCATGGTAGCAAGATCTTATCTATTTTTTGATAACTTTCTATAAAAATGTATTGGAGTGAGATAATGTCTTTCTTTTGAGATTTGTATACCGAGTATGTCCACATCTCCGTCAATGACGATTTAATTGGTAAACTACATGGTAATGTAAAATGTGATTTTTTTTTGTGATCCAATACGTAATATAGTACACATCATCATTTGGTTTTAATCCAGAGAGGATAGAGATTCTAATTGTGGTTTTAAAAGAAAACATGAATCATTGGCGTACAATGACACCTTAGTTTTTAAGCCACAGATTTCTAATCCCTTAATATTTATTTTTATTTATTTTAGTTCACCTTTATTTAACCAGGTAGGCAAGTTGAGAACAAGTTCTCATTTACAATTGCGACCTGGCCAAGATAAAGCAAAGCAGTTCGACAACATACAACAACACAGAGTTACACATGGAGTAAAACAAACATACAGTCAATAATACAGTAGAAAAATAAGTCTGTTACAATGTGAGCAAATGAGGTGAGATAAGGGAGGTAAAGGCAAAAAAAGTCCATGGTGGCAAAGTAAATACAATATAGCAAGTAAAACACTGGAATGGTAGATTTGTAGTAGAAGAAAGTGCAAAGTAGAACTAGAGATAATGGGGTGCAAAGGAGCAAAGTAAAATAAATAAATACAGTAGGGGAAGAAGTAGTTGTTTGGGCTGTTTACAGATGGGCTATGTACAGGTGCAGTGATCTGTGAGCTGCTCTGACAGCTGGTGCTTAAAGCTAGTGAGGGAGATAAGTGTTTCCAGTTTCAGAGATTTTTGTAGTTCGTTCCAATCATTGGCAGCAGAGAACTGGAAAGAGAGACAGCCAAAGGAGGAATTGGCTTTGGGGGTGACCAGAGAGATATACCTGCTGGAGCGCGTGCTACAGGTGGGTGCTGCTATGGTGACCAGTGAGCGGAGATAAGGGGGGTGTAACGCCCTGGCCATAGAGAGGGGTTTTTTGTTCTTTATTTTGGTTAGGCCAGGGTGTTACATTGGGTGGGCGTTCTATGTTCATTTTCTATGTGTTTGTATTTCTTTGTTTTGGGCCGTGTGTGGCTCCCAAATCAGGCACAGCTGAAGTTCGTTGCTGTTAATTGGGAGTCACACATAAGTGCATGTTTTTCCGTTGGGGTTTTGTGGGTAATTGTTTCTGTTTAGTGTGTTTCACCTGACAGGACTGTGTTGGCTGTCAGTTCCTTGTTTTGTTTGAATAGTGTTACGGCAATAATTAAATATGTTGAACACTAACTCCGCTGCATTTTGGTCTTCTTCCGACGACAGCCCTTACAGGGAGACTTTACCTAGCAGGGTCTTGTAGATGACCTGGAGCCAGTGGGTTTGGCGACGATTATGAAGCGAAGGCCAGCCAACGAGAGCGTACAGGTCGCAGTGGTGGGTAGTATATGGGGCTTTGGTGACAAAACGGATGGCACTGTGATAGACTGCATCCAGTTTGTTGAGTAGGGTATTGGAGGCTATTTTGTAAATGACATCGCCAAAGTCGAGGATCGGTAGGATGGTCAGTTTTACGAGGGTATGTTTGGCAGCATGAGTGAAGGATGCTTTGTTGCGAAATAGGAAGCCAATTCTTGATTTAACTTTGGATTGGAGATGTTTGATGTGAGTCTGGAAGGAGAGTTTACAGTCTAACCAGACACCTAGGTATTTGTAGTTGTCCACATATTCTAAGTCAGAACCGTCCAGAGTAGTGATGCAGGACAGGCGGGCAGGTGCAGGCAGCGATCGGTTGAAGAGCATGCATTTAGTTTTACTTGTATTTAGGAGCAGTTGGAGGCCACGGAAGGAGAGTTGTATGGCATTGAAGCTTGTCTGGAGGGTTGTTAACACAGTGTCCAAAGAAGGGCCAGAAGTATACAGAATGGTGTCGTCTGCGTAGAGGTGGATCATATTATTGTTTCATCTAATCTTAACAGCTAACATTTCGATGGCAATAATAAATAAATATGCCGATAGTGGACAACCTTGTTTTACTCCTCTAGATAGTCTAAAACTTTCTGAGATGTAGCCATTATTTACTATTTTACACCTCGGGTTACTATACATAACTTTAACCCATTTTATAAGATATTCCCCAAAATTGAAATATTCTAGGCATTTATATATAAACTTCAGTCGTACTTTATCAAAAGCCTTTTCAAAATCAGCTATGAAAACCAGGCCTGGTGTCCCCGATATTTCATAGTATTCTATTGTTTCCAGTACTTGTCTTATATTATCTCCAATGTATCGTCCATGTAAAAAACCTGCCTGATTAGGATGAATAATATCTGACAATACTTATTTAATTCTATGTGCCAAGCATTTTGCTAGGATTTTTGCATCACAACACTGAAGTGTAAGAGGTCTTCAATTTTTTAAATGGACTGGATCTTTATATACACCATTTTGGTCCTGTTTCAGTAATAATGATATCAGACCTTCTTGTTGCGTGTCTGATAATCTACCATTTATATAGGAGTGGTTAAAACATGCTAATAATGGTCCTTTGAGTATATCAAAAAAAGCTTTGTATACTTCCACTGGTATGCCCTCCAGCCCTGGAGTTTTCCCAGCCTAAAAGGCCCCAATTGCATCAAGCAGTTCCTCCTCTGTAATTTGGCCTTCACATGAGTCTTTCTGTACAGATGTTAATTTTACACTATTATTAGGAAAAAAATCCATACAGTTAGTTTCAGTTAGTGGAGATGGAGGAGCCTGAAACGAAGACATATTCTGAAAGTACTTTACTTCCTCTTTCAAAATATAATTTGGTGAATCATGCGTGACTCCATCATTTGTAACAAGTTTTAATACATTTTTTTTGGTAGCATTTCTATATTGAAGATTGAAAAATAATTTGGTGCATTTTTCCCCATATTCCATCCAGTTCGCTTTATTTTTATAATATAATACACTGGATCTTTCTTGAATAAGTTCCTCCATTTCTTTTTGTTTTTCCTCTAACTTATTCTGAGCCTCTATGGTACCGTTTTTATTACTATCTAACTGTAATGTTAGTCCTTCAATTTCCTTTAATAATATGGACTCTTTTGATCTAAATTGCTTTTGTTTTATAGATGAGTACTGAATTGCATGGCCTCTAAAGGCACACTTAAAAGTGTCCCATACAATAAGGGTATCTGCTGTACCTATGTTATGTCTGAAAAAGTCAGTTATAAATTCTTCTGTCCTAGTTCTAAACAATTTATCATCTAGTAGGCTTTGATTAAACTTCCAATATCCTCACCCACATGGAAATTCTGTAAGAGTAATATATATGCCAATTATGTGATGATCCGACCGCATTCTGTCCCCTATCAACACTTTTTAAACTTTTGGTGCCAGAGAGAATGGCATAAGAAAGTAGTCAAGACGACTAGCTTGATTAAGCCTCCACCATGTATATCTCACTAGGTCAGAGTATGTAAGTCTCCATATATCCACTAATTCCAATATATCCATGACATTCATGATTTCCTAAAGTGCCTGAGGGTGATAGTTTGTAGTGTGATTTCCTTTCCGGTCCATAGAGGTATATAAGACCGTATTAAAATCTCCCACCATAATAATAGAGTCTAGTGTTGCTTGTAGAGTTGATAAATTCTTATATATATTTTCAAAGAAGCTTGGATCATCATTATTTGGACCGTATAGGTTAATAAGCCATATCTGTTTATTGTCCAATAACATATTTAAAATAATCCATCTACCTTGATAATCTGTTTGGACAATTTGCACATTTGGATAAAAATTACAGTTAATTAAAACCATCACCCCTTTTGAATTTCTTTGCCCATGGGAGAAATATATTTCACCCCCCCAGTTCTTTTTCCACAAAACTTCATCTAAAATTGTTGAATGGGTTTCCTGTAAACAATAGATATTATATTCCTTCTCTTTTAGCTAGGTAAATACTGATCGTCTTTTCTTATTATCTGCTAGGCCATTACAATTGTAACTGGCTGTACTTATTTTACCACTTACCATAATGAGACACAAGTTTAAATTCTGTTTATGAAAATATACGTTTGTAAACATACCATTAAAAAGTAACATGATGATTGAGTGTCATATAGCTGTACCATGATATTTGCATTGCTAATAAGTAAACCTCCAATTGGTCCCCACTATTGCACCCTCTAAAAGCCTTGCTCATCCCTAGTTGGGTTGTCATCCCAATGCCCGGCAGACCACCCCTGATCCCCCGTATCCCATAGCCCTGAACAGACTGCGATCCATCCTTGGAAAAGAGCACACAGTGACATTTACCGAATTGAAGTAAATCAATTGCCAAATGCATTTCCATCGCCCTCACCTCGATTTGTATTATATACTGCTCAAAAAAATAAAGGGAACACTTAAACAACACATCCTAGATCTGAATGAAATAAATAATCTTATTAAATACTTTTTCCTTTACGTAGTTGAATGTGCTGACAACAAAATCACACAAAAATAATCAATGGAAATCCAATTTATCAACCCATGGAGGTCTGGATTTGGAGTCACACTCAAAATTAAAGTGGAAAACCACACTACAGGCTGATCCAACTTTGATGTAATGTCTTTAAAACAAGTCAAAATGAGGCTCAGTAGTGTGTGTGGCCTCCACGTGCCTGTATGACCTCCCTACAATGCCTAGGCATGCTCCTGATGAGGTGGCGGATGGTCTCCTGAGGGATCTCCTCTCAGACCTGGACTAAAGCATCCGCCAACTCCTGGACAGTCTGTGGTGCAACATGGCGTTGGTGGATGGAGCGAGACATGATGTCCCAGATGTGCTCAATTGGATTCAGGTCTGGCAAACGGGCGGGCCAGTCCATAGCATCAATGCCTTCCTCTTGCAGGAACTGCTGACACACTCCAGCCACATGAGGTCTAGCATTGTCTTGCATTAGGAGGAACCCAGGGCCAACCGCACCAGCATATGGTCTCACAAGGGGTCTGAGGATCTCATCTCGGTACCTAATGGCAGTCAGGCTACCTCTGGCGAGCACATGGAGGGCTGTGCGGCCCCCCAAAGAAATGCCACCCCACACCATGACTGACCCACCGCCAAACCGGTCATGCTGGAGGATGTTGCAGGCAGCAGAACGTTCTCCACGGCGTCTCCAGACTCTGTCACGTCTGTCACGTGCTCAGTGTGAACCTGCTTTCATCTGTGAAGAGCACAGGGCGCCAGTGGCGAATTTGCCAATCTTGGTGTTCTCTGGCAAATGCCAAACGTCCTGCACGGTGTTGGGCTGTAAGCACAACCCCCACCTGTGGACGTCGGGCCCTCATACCACCCTCATGGAGTCTGTTTCTGACCGTTTGAGCAGACACATGCACATTTGTGGCCTGCTGGAGGTAATTTGCAGGGCTCTGGCAGTGCTCCTCCTGCTCCTCCTTGCACAAAGGCGGAGGTAGCGGTCCTGCTGCTGGCTTGTTGCCCTCCTACGGCCTCCTCCACGTCTCCTGATGTACTGGCCTGTCTCCTGGTAGCGCCTCCATGCTCTGGACACTACGCTGACAGACACAGCAAACCTTCTTGCCACAGCTCGCATTGATGTGCCATCCTGGATGAGCTGCACTACCTGAGCCACTTGTGTGGGTTGTAGACTCCGTCTCATGCTACCACTAGAGTGAAAGCACCGCCAGCATTCAAAAGTGACCAAAACATCAGCCGGGAAGCATAGGAACTGAGAAGTGGTCTGTGGTCCCCACCTGCAGAACCACTCCTTTATTGGGGGTGTCTTGCTAATTGCCTATAATTTCCACCTGTTGTCTATTCCATTTGCACAACAGCATGTGAAATTTATTGTCAATCAGTATTGCTTCCTAAGTGGACAGTTTGATTTCACAGAAGTGTGATTGACTTGGAGTTACATTGTGTTATTTAAGTGTTCCCTTTATTTTTTTGAGCAGTGCATATAGCTGTGGATCATCCTCTATTGTCCCTAACATCTTTTACTCCTTCGCAACAGTTGTGGGATACACACATAACACCCACACACCCTCAACCCTTTCCCCCCACACAACCATAAGCTCACATTCTCAACAGTTGCACCATCCCAGAGCCCAACTCAAGAAAGGTCTTGATTTACAAATGCATTTACAGTTGCAGCTGCATTAGAAGGCCTGCAAGACCGTGCAAAAAAATGGGCAGAAATTGAGAGATTTTATTAACCATTGTCACGTCCTAGATGATGGAGGTCAAATGTACCCCGAAACACCCACAATACGGTCACCCGTATTGACCATATTCCCAAGCATCTCCATGCAGTCAGACTTTTGATTTTGTGCCACCAGGGTCACAATAATATACCCGGTGAAGAACATTGGCTGATAAGGTAACGTCCGACACATAACACCCATTACATTTTTTTTTGCATGCTTTGTGTAAATGTACGTGCGTGTTTTTAATCAGATCAAAAGGATGTTGTCTGGCTCATCACAAATTGTGTGAGGGGTTTAGGAATGGGAGGATTTCTCCATCCCCTTCTTCGGCCTTTGTATAGGACAGAAATGTCTCAGTCCCTGGAGCGAAAGAACTGATTGGGTCTCTGCTTGACACCAACAAACGCCCCATAATATCTGTCCCTCTGCCCTCGTGGCATTGAACGTTTTCAGTAGACATTTAGCCCTCCATAACTGGCTACGGGATTATTGGCAGCTCTGTGGGTGTAACATGTATTGACAATTTGGATACCTTCTGAAAAGAAAGCTCGTATTATAAGGAGGATGGGATCCACCCAAAAAATCATTTGGGTTCCTGGATCCTTTCACAGCATTGTAAGGCTGCGTTGAGACAATGACTTATCAATGATCCCAAGCCCAGCTCAGGTAATCCCTACCATTGTGTCGCTGAGTTGTCATAATGCTTCAGCAAAATGTACGTTATCCCAGCGGCATTGGAAGACACAATGTAAGTAACCTAATTCATGTCCCTGATCCTACAGCTATTGTACGCAGTAATCATGTGCCTATGAACCAAAGTTATACTGTTAGCACTGTGGTGGTGTGCCTTAGTAGGAAGTCCACTGTGTGCAGCTCACCTTGCACTATGATACATAACATGAGCATGTCTACTTCTGCTGTCTACAGTACTTGGAATATATAGACCTGAGGCATAACATGTATTAGCCTAGCCTATATATAGAACTGAGACATAACATGTATTAGCCTAGCCTATGTGTTTGTTATGTTGGCTATGACATGCAGTGTTTTTTGAGTGTCTTATTGTCTATTGGTCCACATATTTCATTATAGTGATTGTGTTTCCCCATATATACATGTTTATAGATATGTGTTGTGTATTTGATGTATTGATGCAGGGCTCAACCCCCTGCTAAATTAAAGGTTACATAAAATAAGTAATAGTCCACTTTTTAAAAATCCTCAATAGTGGTAGAGATGACCTCTGGGAGCCAACTCCAAAGAGACCACATGTCTCTGGCTTCAGGTGTGAAAAGACCAGGACAGGTGTGAAGAGACCGGCCCAGAAGCGGAGGAGGACCAGTGCACCAACGGCAATTACAGGCAATTACCAGCGAGGGAGAGAACTGTTGGTACGCTGTGCTAGAGGATGATGTGGAGTCACTTCCACCAACATTTTGAAGGCAGCCTGGACCTCAGCTGGACATGACTGGAAAGTACAGCCCCTTTCATCTTTGTGTGTAAACTTTAATTTGTTATTACCATAGCATTTTTGTATGTTCTCTATAGTTACTGTATGTACTTGAAGATTTATCATTTGACTCGTTCGGTCACACGGAGGCCACTTGGGTACATTTGGGCAAACCTGTGAGGGACACCTGGGAGATGTCCTACTAAATATTATGTAACTTTCTCACTTTGCACACACACTGCTGCCCTGTTGTGGACAAAATCTAAAGAATCCCCAGCTTCCTGTCTCAATGTCTTGCCTTTCTTTTGCATTTCAAATAAAAATAGAAAACACATGTTTTTTTTCATTTATTTTATCTTTTACCAGATAATATTATATTCTCCGACATTAAATTCACATCTCCACAAACTTCAGTGTTTCCTTTCAAATAGTATCAATCATATGCATATCCCTGCATCAGGTACTGAGCTTCAGGCAGTTAGATTTGGGTATGTAATTTTAGATGGAAATTGAGACAAAGATTCCTATCCAGAAAAGGTTTTAAAGTATTATCCAAATCCATCGGATGTAGTGATCACAATATTGTAGCCATATCTAGGAAAACCAAAGTTCCAAAGGCTGGGCCTAATATAGTGTATTAGAGGTAATATAATACGTTTTGTAGTGATTCCTATGTTGTTCATGTAAATAATATTTGTGGTGTGTAATGAGGAGCAACCAGACGCTGCACTTGACACATTTATGAAATTGCTTATTCCAGTTACTAATAAGAATGCACCCATTAATAAAATGACTGTAAAAACGTTTAAATCGTCATGGATTGATGAGGAATTGAAAAATAGAATGGTTGAGAGGGATGACGCAAAAAGAAATGGGAAATAAGTGTGGCTGCACAACCGATTGGCAAACGTCCTGCAAATTGAGAAATCATGTGACTAGACTGAATAAGAAGAAACTATACTATGAAACAAAAATAAATTAAATAAAGAATGATAGTAAATTTAAATGTTGGGTAAAAAAGCCAACTCGGCTCCATCATTCATTGAATCAGATGCTCATTTATCACAAAACAGACTGATTTTTCCAATTACTTCAATAATTGTTTCATTGGGAGATTAGCAAACGTAGTCATTTCATGCTAGCAACAAACCCTGACAGTATAAGTATAATTGATCAAATTATGAAAGACAAGCATTGTACTTTTGAATTCCTTGAAGTGAGTGTGGAAGAAGTGAAAAAAGTATTGTTGTCTGTTAACAATGACAAGGATCTGACAACTTACGGACGATATTGTCACTCCTATTTGCCATATCTTCAATTTAAGCCTACTAGAAAGTGTGTGCCCTCAGGCCTGGAGAGAAGCTAAAGTAATTCTGCTACCTAAGAATAGTAAAGCCCCCTTTACTCGCTCAAATAGCTGTCCAATCAGCTTGTTACCAAACCTTAGTAAACTTTTGGAAAAAATGGCCACATACAAGGCCATTGTACAGTAAACAATTTGACAACAGACTTTCAGCATGCTTATAGAGAAGGACATTGGCGGATGGACTTCTTCAGCTAGCCGGGAGATGGGCCTAGCTCGAAGCTAGCTCCAGGCTAACTGGTGCTTGCTTCAGGACAGAGACGTTAGCCAGGAGTAGACACTCAGATAGCAGCTAGCTAGCTGCGATCATCCGGTGTAAAGGTTCAGAGCTTGCGGTAGGAATCCTGGAGACGTGGTAGAGAAAAAGCAGTCCGATATGCTCTGGGTTGATATCGCGCTGGGCAGGAAGTCTCGGGCTGAGGCTGGTTGATGTCCGAGTTAACAGTGAAGACCACTAGCAGTGGCTAACTGACTACCTGCTAGTAGCTAGTTAGCTGGCTAGCTGCTGATGGGGGTTCCAGTTCTAAAGTATAAAAATAGCACATTGGGTGAGGCGGGTTGCAAGAGAGTATGTTCAGTCCATAGATGGAAATTGAGATTTTAAAAAAATATCAAAAATACATACGAAATATATACGAAGACAAATATATATACAAAATATAAACAAAGGTAAATAGACGTCTGTGGTGGTGGATACCTCATGCGAGACAATAGCTCGAGACTTCCTTAGATATTGTGCACCAGCTAGTGCATTAGTCCGCCGCCCCTTGTCTTACCAGACGACGCTGTTCTATCCTGCCGGTACAGCGTGTAAAGTGTGTAAAGTGTTATGAAATGTAATGTCATATATTTAATTGTATATAACTGCCTTAATGTTGCTGGACCGCAGGAGGAGTAGCTGCTGCCTTGGCAGGAACTAATGAGGGTCCATAATTAACCCCAGGAAGAGTAGCTGCTTCTTTGGCATAATAATGGGGATCCATAATAAACCCCAGGAAGAGTAGCTGCTGCCTTGGCAGGAACTAATGGGGATCCATAATAAACTCCAGGAAGAGTAGCTGCTGCATTCGCAGGAATAAATGGGGATCCATAATAAACCCCAGGAAGAGTAGCTGCTGCCTTGACAGGAACTAATGGGGATCCATAATAAATACAAACGGAAAATCATGATTGCTGTGACAGTCAAGATCAGTGTGTGTGTGTGTGTGTGTGTGTGTGTGTGTGTGTGTGTGTGTGTGTGTGTGTGTGTGTGTGTGTGTGTGTGTGTGTGTGTGTGTGTGTGTGTGTGTGTGTGTGTAGATGGCAGAGAAGTCAAGCGCAGGAGAAACAAGCTTGGTGGAACTGGAGTAGTTTAATAAAGTAAAAACAAACTCCAAAAACCAAAGTACAAATAAAAAAAGAAACATGGATACCAAAACCCTGTTTCGCACCAAAAATGACAACACGCGCAAAACAACAAGCAATCTCTGACAAGGACATGAGGGGAAACAAAGGGTTAAATACACAGCATGTAAAGAATGGGATTGGAACCAGGTGTGTAGGAAGACAAGACAAAACCAATGGAAAATGAGAAATGGATCAATGATGGCTTGAAGACCGGTGACGTCGACCGCCGAGCACCGCCCGAACAAGGAGGGGCGTCGACTTCGGCAGAAGTCGTGACAGTGACTTCATCCAGGATTTGTAGAGATTGAGAAATGTCAATAATTGGTTGTTTAATGCAACATGTTGGGGTGGTGTGTGTGTGTTCCAAGCTTCTGGAAAACCCACACCACACGCATACACACACACAGACACACTCTCTCTTACTGAACTACCAAACAATAGACCTGGTAACCTTGTCAGGATCAATATCCCTCTGGCACGATATGTTCTGATGTGAATTGTCAGCTAACGGTTTCAGTACAACTGAACGTGAACCAACTGAATCAATGAACATGGTGAACTCTTTCAACGCTTTAGTTCAATGGCTCTGTCAATCCAGAGAGGGAATCATGAATTATGGAATTCAGTCAGGATAGTTTCACCTCATTCAACAATATAGCAGTGTTCTTAAAGAGATAACCCATGGTTTACCCATGGTCCACGTTTGTTGTCATTTTGAATAGCAGATTGCCCCTTCAAGTCCCGTTTATTTTAAGCTACATGATGTGCTTTTTGTTCCATCCCAAACACTTACACATCAGCTACATTAATAAATCAACCAATCATCAAGTCCTTGATAAGTTAAATCAGGTGTGTTAATAGTAAAGATTTGAGACAAAAGCAGGTTTCCTTTTCGCCCCGGCACCAAGAGCAGGTACACAAAGCCTTCCTTTAAGGGTCTGGAAAGAGATAGAGATTAAACACAGCCAATGGGAGACAGATCTGTGCCCCCCTCCTCTGATTGCCAGACGAAATATCCGTTTCCACGTTGCTGTCCTTCATCCGCCTGTTAAAGCCTTTATCAGTCACAGTCACCCAGGATAGACTGGGAATAATATCCTGTGTCCCAAAATGTCACCCTATTGCTTATATATTGGGCGGCAGGGTAGCCGAGTGGTTAGAGCGTTGGGCTAGTAACCGAAAGGTTGCAAGTTTGAATCCCCGAGCTGACAAGGTACACCTCTGTTATTCTGCCCCTGAACAAGGCAGTTAACCCACTGTTCCTAGGCTGTCATTGAAAATAAGAATTTGTTCTTAACTGACTTGCCTAGTTAAATAAATAAAGGTTAAAAATAAATATTGCTCAGGCTCTGTTAAAGTAGTGCACTGCAGAGCCTTCAGAAAGTATTCAGACCCCTTGACTTTTCGCACATATTGTTAAGTTACAGCCTGATTCTAAAATGGATTAAATAAATAAAAATCCTCAGCAAAAAAAAAACTAATTTTGCTTTGTCATTATGGGGTATTGTGTGCAGATTGATGGGGGGGAGACAATTTAATTCCAATTTAAAATAAGGCTGTAATGTAGCAAAATGTGGAACAAGTAAAGGGGTCTAAATACTTTTCTAATGCACTGTAGTGCACTACTTTACCAGAGCCCGAGCATAAGAAATACACAGGGAAAAGGGTGCCATTTGGAACACATTGTTTTCTCCTATCTTTTCCAGTAGCTTCCATTGTCATTCAAATCGAATCAAATCAAATGTATTTATATAGCCCTTCTTACATCAGCTGATATCTCAAAGTGCTGTACAGAAACCCAGCCTAAAACCCCAAACTGCAAGCAAGTGGCTAGGGAAAAACTCCCTAGAAAGGCCAAAACCTAGGAAGAAACCTAGAGAGGAACCAGGCTATGAGGGGTGGCCAGTCCTCTTCTGGCTGTGCCGGGTGGAGATTAGAAACCTAGAGAGGAACCAGGCTATGAGGGTTGGCCAGTCCTCTTCTGGCTGTGCCGGGTGGAGATTATAACAGCACATGGCCTAGATGTTCAATCATCCCCCTTCAGAGAAATTCACCTTTCTTGGGATGTGAGGCTGTTTTATTGACCAGCCAACTTCAGCTTAATTAAACTGGATGAGATGCCTGTGGGCCTAACAGAGTGTGGGTGGGTGTGTTGGCCTGCCAGAGGGGGGGGTGAGGCGATGAGGAGGGGGGTTGGCCCGGGTCCGAGACCTAACGGGAGAGAGACGGACCAATTAACACCACACATGGAGGTCCGAGGAGGCCTGTCTCGATAGACATGCACACGCATGCAATATGACTATAGTGTCCAGTTAGACCACAGACACAGGTGCAGAGTTAGAGGGAGAGTTGGAGGGTGATTGGAGGGTGAATGGAGGGGGAGATGGAGGGTTAATGGAGGGGGAGATGGAGGGTTATTGGAGGGGGAGATGGACGGTTATTGGAGGTTGAGATGGAGGGTTATTGGAGGGGGAGATGGAGGGTTATTGGAGGGGGAGATGGAGGGTTAATGGAGGGGGAGATGGAGGGTTAATGGAGGGGGAGATGGAGGGTTATTGGAGGTTGAGATGGAGGGTTATTGGAGGTTGAGATGGAGGGTTATTGGAGGTTGAGATGGAGGGTTATTGGAGGGGGAGATGGAGGGTTAATGGAGGTAGAGATGGAGGGTTATTGGAGGTTGAGATGGATGGTGAGTTGGAGGACTGATTGATGGGTGAGTAGGAGACTGAATTGGAGGGTGATTGGAGGGTGAGTTGGAGGGTGAATTGTAGAGTGAGCTGGATGATGATTGGAGGGTGAGTTGGAGGGTGAGTTTTAGGGTGAGTTGGGGGGTGAGTTTTAGGGTGAGTTGGAGGGTGATTGGAGGGTGAGTTTTAGGGTGAGTTGGCGGGTGAGTTGGGGGGGTGTTGAAGGGTGATTGGAGTTGAGGCTGAGTTGGAGGGTGATTGGATGGTGATTGCAGGGTGAGTTGGCGGGTGAGTTGGAGGGTGATTGGAGGGTGAGTTGGAGGGTGAGTTGGAGGGTGAGTTGGAGGGTGATTGGAGGGTGATTGCAGGGTGAGTTAGAGGGTGGTTGGAGGGTTATTGCAGGGTGAGTTGGAGGGTGAGTTGGAGAGTGATTTGGGGGTGGTTGGAGGGTGATTGCAGGGTGAGTTGGAGGGTGAGTTGGAGGGTGAGTTGGAGAGTGATTTGAGGGTGAGTTGGAGAGTGATTTGAGGGTGAGTTGGAGAGTGATTTGAGGGTGGTTGGAGGGTTATTGTAGGGTGAGTTGGAGGGTTATTGTAGGGTGAGTTGGATGGTGAGTTGGAGGGTGAGTTGGAGAGTGATTTGAGGGTGATTTGAGGGTGGTTGGAGGGTGATTGGAGAGTGATTTGAGGGTGATTGGAGGGTGATTGGAGGGTGATTGGATGGTGGATTAGAGGGTGAGTTGGAGGGTGAGTTGGAGAGTGATTGGAGAGTGATTTTGGGGTGGTTGGAGTGTGATTGGAGAGTGATTTGAGGGTGGTTGGAGGGTGATTGGAGGGTGATTTGGAGGGTGATTTGGAGGGTGATTTGGAGAGTGATTTGGAGAGTGATTAGAGGGTGGTTAGAGGGTGATTTGAGGGTGGTTGGAGGGTTATTGTAGTGTGATTTGAGGGTGAGTTGGAGAGTGAGTTGGAGAGTGATTTGAGGGTGAGTTGGAGAGTGATTTGAGGGTGAGTTGGAGGGTGATTTGAGGGTGGGTTAGAGGGGGAGTTGGAGGTTGAATGGAGGTTGACAGACAGTGACACATTCAAAATGGCCGTGCACGCTCTTGCCTGTATCTAGCTGATCTAGGGTGTAATCATTAGTCCAATTTTGCAAACAGGAGTTTGATTTTCCTTGTTTTGTTACGTTTGCTTCCATTTAAGAAATGTTTTTCAATAGAATGGGTGGAATCTATTATATATATATATATATATATATATATATATATATATATATATATATATATATATATATTTATTTCATACGCAAACAGTTCACTTTTGTAGCCACATACAAACAGGTTGTTGTATTCGTTCTCGCATAAACACACTCTCCTCCTCTCCTCTCCTTCATATCATAACTGCTACACACAGCCTAAATCCTTGTCATTAGCTAAAGTAACATCATAGTCAGCATAAAGAACTAACACGTTAGTAAACCTGCTACAATCATACAGTTCAGTGTACAGTCAGTAATCAGTTCAGCAGTTACACCAGCGGGCCCCGGTGGCAAAAAAATTTGCCAAACCAAAAAGCTTACCTTGACTTGGAAGAGTTATGGTGTTGGATACTCATAGCCAGCTAGCTAACATAGCCTCCCACCGTTTAATCCGGGTGTTTGAGTTGGCTAAACTAGCAAGCTGCATTTTCTAGTTAATTAAGTGCTCCTCCTTCAGTTTTGAAGAAATCAATTAGTTCGAAACTGTTAAACTATTTGTCTTTCTCTCTCTTTATGTCAACTACTCACCACATTTTATACACTACAGTGCTAGCAAGTTCTAGGTTATGCTTTCAGTACTAGATTAATTCTCTGATCCTTTGATTGGGTGGATAACATGTCAATCCATGCTGCAAGAGCTCTGATAGGTTGGAGGACGTCCTCCGGAAGTTGTCATAATTACTGTGTAAGTTTATGGAAGGGGTTGAGAACCATGAGCCTCCTAGGTTTTGTATTGAAGTCAATGTACCCAGAGGAGGACGGAAGCTAGCTGTCCTCCGACTACAACCATGGTGCTACCCTACAGAGTGCTGCTGAGGCTACTGTAGACCCTTAAACAGTGTGTTTTAATCAATTATTTGGTGACACGTGAATATATTTAGTATAGTTTTATCTAAAAAAAAGGATGCATTTTGTAAAACAATTATATGAAATTCACTGAGGAGGATAGTCCTCCCTTCCTCCTCTGAGGAGCTTCCACTGGTGCAG
>NC_059470.1:37085000-37105000 GCF_905237065.1 Salmo salar
GAGCAATAAGTCTTCACTGTCAGGGTTTATGGTGCGAAGCCATGTTTTGAAGAATCCTTTTCAGTGCTTTTCTGTCTCTCCCTCACCTCTCCCTCCCTCCTGTCTCTCTCTCTCTCTCTCTCTCTCTCTCTCTCTCTCTCTCTCTCCTTGTTTCTCTCTGTCCCTCTCTCTCTCTCTCTCTCTCTCCCTCCCTCCTGTCTCTCTCTCTCTCTCTCTCTCTCTCTCTCTCTCTCTCTCTCTCTCTCTCTCTCTCTCCTTGTTTCTCTCTGTCCCTCTCTCTCTCTCTCTCTCTCTCTCTCCTTGTTTCTCTCTGTCCCTCTCTCCCTCTCTCTCTCTCTATCTCTGTGTCTGTCTCTCTCTCTCTCTCTCTCTCTCTCTCTCTCTCCTTGTTTCTCTCTGTCCCTCTCTCCCTCTTTTGCTTTTCTTTCTCTTCTCATCTCACTCAGTCCTCAGAGTTCAGACGCGGGGGTGTGATGTGCATGTAATACTATATTAGTTCAATTGTGATGCACTGTCGGAGGGCCCATGAAGTTACATCTGCATGAAATCACAGTCTGGGCAGAGCCGTAAATCTACCAGGGGAGTTGTATAGTGTTCACGTTCGGTTTCATGGGGACTTGAGGTGAGGGTAGTTTGCTGGGATGTCCCGGACCAGGCTGGCAGGACAGGGCTGTTCGCTAGGGCTGTTGTTCAAAATGGCAAACTACTTTTATTATCATTTATTTTCAACCTATTCACAATATAGTAAACTACTTTAACCAGAGCCAACAGGTGTGTCAGGCTAATCAATGTGGACTAACTATCCTGTTAAACTGCAGGGCTAATCAATGTGGACTAACTCTCCTGTTAAACTGCAGGGCTAATCAATGTGGACTAACTCTCCTGTTAAACTGCAGGGCTAATCAATGTGGACTAACTCTCCTGTTAAACTGCAGGGCTAATCAATGTGGACTGACTCTCCTGTTAAACTGCAGGGCTAATCAATGTGGACTAACTCTCCTGTTAAACTGCAGGGCTAATCAATGTGGACTAACTCTCCTGTTAAACTGCAGGGCTAATCAATGTGGACTAACTATCCTGTTAAACTGCAGGGCTAATCAATGTGGACTAACTCTCCTGTTAAACTGCAGGGCTAATCAATGTGGACTAACTCTCCTGTTAAACTGCAGGGCTAATCAATGTGGACTAACTATCCTGTTAAACTGCAGGGCTAATCAATGTGGACTAACTCTCCTGTTAAACTGCAGGGCTAATCAATGTGGACTAACTCTCCTGTTAAACTGCAGGGCTAATCAATGTGGACTAACTCTCCTGTTAAACTGCAGGGCTAATCAATGTGGACTAACTATCCTGTTAAACTGCAGGGCTAATCAATGTGGACTAACTCTCCTGTTAAACTGCAGGGCTAATCAATGTGGACTAACTCTCCTGTTAAACTGCAGGGCTAATCAATGTGGACTAACTATCCTGTTAAACTGCAGGGCTAATCAATGTGGACTAACTCTCCTGTTAAACTGCAGGGCTAATCAATGTGGACTAACTCTCCTGTTAAACTGCAGGGCTAATCAATGTGGACTAACTCTCCTGTTAAACTGCAGGGCTAATCAATGTGGACTAATTATCCTGTTAAACTGCAGGGCTAATCAATGTGGACTAACTCTCCTGTTAAACTGCAGGGCTAATCAATGTGGACTAACTCTCCTGTTAAACTGCAGGGCTAATCAATGTGGACTAACTATCCTGTTAAACTGCAGGGCTAATCAATGTGGACTAACTCTCCTGTTAAACTGCAGGGCTAATCAATGTGGACTAACTCTCCTGTTAAACTGCAGGGCTAATCAATGTGGACTAACTCTCCTGTTAAACTGCAGGGCTAATCTCCCTCCACTCTGCTGTTTCCAGTCAGAGTTGACCACTTCAGTTACCAGCCTGGTTCTGTCCCAAATTAAACCCTGTTCCCTATATAGTTCACTATTGTTAACAGGGCCCATGGTCAAAAGTAGTACACCACACATAGAACGGGGTGCCATTTGGGACACAGAACTGGTCAATGGTGTTACCAGCCCCTTGTCTCTAATACAGCCAGGGAGCAGCTAGAAACAGGATACTCCGTGGGTCTGGACCAAACAACATCACACCATCACCACAACAGGATCCTCCGTGGGTCTGGACCAAACAACATCACACCATCACCACAACAGGATCCTCCGTGGGTCTGGACCAAACAACATCACACCATCACCACAACAGATCTGGACCACAAAAATCCTCCGTGGGTCTGGACCAAACAACATCACACCATCACCACTTTAATCAGCTGGATTCAGCATCCTCCGTGGGTCTGGACCAAACAACATCACACCATCACCACTTTAATCAGCTGGAAACAGGGTCCTCCGTGGGTCTGGACCAAACAACATCACACCATCACCACAACAGTATCCTCCGTGGGTCTAGACCAAACAACATCACACCATCACCACAACAGTATCCTCCGTGGGTCTGGACCAAACAACATCACACCATCACCACTTTAATCAGCTGGAAACAGGGTCCTCCGTGGGTCAGGACCAAACAACATCACACCATCACCACTTTAATCAGCTGGAAACAGGGTCCTCCGTGGGTCAGGACCAAACAACATCACACCATCACCACTTTAATCAGCTGGAAAACATGATACCCCGTGGGTCTGGACCAAACAACATCACACCATCACCACAACAGTATCCTCCGTGGGTCTGGACCAAACAACATCACACCATCACCACAACAGGATACTCCGTGGGTCAGGACCAAACAACATCACACCATCACCACAACAGTATCCTCCGTGGGTCAGGACCAAACCAACATCACACCATCACCACAACAGGATCCTCCGTGGGTCTGGACCAAACAACATCACACCATCACCACAACAGGATCCTCCGTGGGTCTGGACCAAACAACATCACACCATCACCACAACAGTATCCTCCGTGGGTCTGGACCAAACAACATCACACCATCACCACTTTAATCAGCTGGATTCAGCATCCTCCGTGGGTCTGGACCAAACAACATCACACCATCACCACTTTAATCAGCTGGAAACAGGGTCCTCCGTGGGTCTGGACCAAACAACATCACACCATCACCACAACAGTATCCTCCGTGGGTCTAGACCAAACAACATCACACCATCACCACAACAGTATCCTCCGTGGGTCTGGACCAAACAACATCACACCATCACCACTTTAATCAGCTGGAAAGAGGGTCCTCCGTGGGTCAGGACCAAACAACATCACACCATCACCACTTTAATCAGCTGGAAATGGGATCCTTCGTGGGTCTGGACCAAACAACATCACACCATCACCACTTTAATCAGCTGGAAAACATGATACTCCGTGGGTCTGGACCAAACAACATCACACCATCACCACAACAGTATCCTCCGTGGGTCTGGACCAAACAACATCACACCATCACCACAACAGGATCCTCCGTGGGTCTGGACCAAACACCTAACACAACACCATCATAATCACATGTCGTAAATCCACACAATGCCTGTCCTGCTGGTCTCAAATAGCTAATGGAGATATAATGGCTATTTCTATATCTGAATATCTGGCATGGTGGTACCACTCTTCCTGCATATCTAGCTAGGCTTTGGTATGATACAATACAGTATGATAACAGTGAACAAGTGTCCCATAGACTTCTCACAGGTTCCACTGAGACAGAGTGGACTCTCCATAATAGTAAATTAGACATCTTATAATTCTATCAGGTCGCAAAAGAAGCCCCCCCCGCTCTTCTCTCTTCGAGGGTCTTTAAGGTCATGGCCAAGCATTTACAATAATAACACCAGCTAGCCTAGCGAAGAGACGGTCTGTTGTGGCGAGTGGAGCGGAGCATACTTCCAAAACACGAAAGTACCTCTAGCCATGGGCAGCTGAGTTACTTAAAATAACACCTCAAAAATATTTACGAGGCTGACTTTATGTGGTGGTCAAAACGAAGAAAGTCCAGCGTGTAACACAAGCCAGGACAGGGGAGCAAAGTAAGCCATCCCCGTCCCCCCCCCCCCTCTCCTCCTGACCCACTTCCCAAAACCACATAGGATCATTAAGCATGTCATGGAATTTCATTCAGAGCCACACGTTCTCTATAATGTCAAAATAAATGGTGTTATCACATGGTGGAGTCTCTGACCCAGATGGAATCCTACTGTGTTATCAGATGGTGGGGTCTCTGACCCAGATGGAATCCTACTGTGTTATCAGATGGTGGGGTCTCTGACCCAGATGGAATCCTACTGTGTTATCAGATGGTGGAGTCTTTGACCCAGATGGAATCCTTCTGTGTTATCAGATGGTGGAGTTCTGACCCAGATGGAATCCTACTGTGTTATCAGATGGTGGAGTCTTTGACCCAGATGGAATCCTACTGTGTTATCACATGGTGGGGTCTCTGACCCAGATGGAATCATATTGTGTTATCAGATGGTGGGGTCTCTGACCCAGATGGAATCCTACTGTGTTATCAGATGGTGGAGTCTCTGACCCAGATGGAATCCTACTGTGTTATCAGATGGTGGAGTCTCTGACCCAGATGGAATCCTACTGTGTTATCAGATGGTGGAGTCTCTGACCCAGATGGAATCCTTCTGTGTTATCAGATGGTGGAGTCTTTGACCCAGATGGAATCCTACTGTGTTATCACATGGTGGGGTCTCTGACCCAGATGGAATCCTACTGTGTTATCAGATGGTGGAGTCTCTGACCCAGATGGAATCCTACTGTGTTATCAGATGGTGGATTCTCTGACCCAGATGGAATCCTACTGTGTTATCAGATGGTGGAGTCTCTGACCCAGATGGAATCCTACTGTGTTATCAGATGGTGGAGTCTCTGACCCAGATGGAATCCTACTGTGTTATCAGATGGTGGAGTCTTTGACCCAGATGGAATCCTACTGTGTTATCACATGGTGGAGTCTCTGACCCAGATGGAATCCTACTGTGTTATCAGATGGTGGAGTCTCTGACCCAGATGGAATCCTACTGTGTTATCAGATGGTGGAGTCTCTGACCCAGATGGAATCCTATTATCTACCTTTGACCAGGGCCCTCATAACGGACAATACAGAGAATGTGGTGCCATCTGGAACAGACTCTAGACGTTTATACCTGCCGTTAACATGTGTCCTTCGTCCTGATCTTGACCTGATGTTGTCTGTTTACACTTATAAGATCAGATCACAGTGCGTCTTTCAATTGTCTAAAAATGTGGGCACAATCAGAATGTGGACAAGATCCGGATAAAGGCTGTATGAGAAATGGGCCAGGGAGAGGCCTGCTCTCTTCTCCCTCATCCTTCTATCTCAGAGACCAGGGGAACCAGTAACTGGAGATTGGACCGACAGGGCCTTTATACCACAGGGACCAGGGGAACCAGTAACTGGAGATTGGACCGACAGGGCTGTTATACCACAGGGACCAGGGGAACCAGTAACTGGAGATTGGACCGACAGGGCCGTTATACCACAGGGACCAGGGGAACCAGTAACCTGGAGATTGGACCGACAGGGCTGTTATAGTACAGAGACCAGGGGAACCAGTAACCTGGAGATTGGACCGACAGGGCTGTTATACCACAGAGACCAGGGGAACCAGTAACCTGGAGATTGGACCGACAGGGCTGTTATACTACAGAGACCAGGGGAACCAGTAACCTGGAGATTGGACCGACAGGGCTGTTATACTACAGAGACCAGGGGAACCAGTAACCTGGAGATTGGACCGACAGGGCTGTTATACCACAGGGACCAGGGGAACCAGTAACCTGGAGATTGGACCGACAGGGCCGTTATCGACAGGGACCAGGGGAACCAGTAACCTGGAGATTGGACCGACAGGGCTGTTATACTACAGGGACCAGGGGAACCAGTAACTGGAGATTGGACCGACAGGGCTGTTATACTACAGAGACCAGGGGAACCAGTAACCTGGAGATTGGACCGACAGGGCTGTTATACTACAGAGACCAGGGGAACCAGTAACCAGGAGATTGGACCGACAGGGCTGTTATACTACAGAGACCAGGGGAACCAGTAACCTGGAGATTGGACCAACAGGGCCGTTATCCACAGGGACCAGGGGAACCAGTAACTGGAGATTGGACCTCCAGGGCCGTTATCCACAGGGACCAGGGGAACCAGTAACTGGAGATTGGACCAACAGGGCCGTTATCCACAGGGACCAGGGGAACCAGTAACTGGAGATTGGACCTCCAGGGCCGTTATCCACAGGGACCAGGGGAACCAGTAACCTGGAGATTGGACCGACAGGGCTGTTATACTACAGAGACCAGGGGAACCAGTAACCTGGAGATTGGACCAACAGGGCCGTTATCCACAGGGACCAGGGGAACCAGTAACCTGGAGATTGGACCGACAGGGCTGTTATACTACAGAGACCAGGGGAACCAGTAACTGGAGATTGGACCGACAGGGCTGTTATACTACAGAGACCAGGGGAACCAGTAACCTGGAGATTGGACCAACAGGGCCGTTATCCACAGGGACCAGGGGAACAGGTAACCTGGAGATTGGACCTCCAGGGCCTTTATACCACAGGGACCAGGGGAACCAGTAACTGGAGATTGGACCTCCAGGGCCGTTATCCACAGGGACCAGGGGAACCAGTAACCTGGAGATTGGACCTCCAGGGCCGTTATCCACAGGGACCAGGGGAACCAGTAACTGGAGATTGGACCTCCAGGGCCGTTATACTACAGAGACCAGGGGAACCAGTAACTGGAGATTGGACCAACAGGGCCGTTATCTACAGGGACCAGGGGAACCAGTAACCTGGAGATTGGACCGACAGGGCCGTTATCCACAGGGACCAGGGGAACCAGTAACCTGGAGATTGGACCTCCAGGGCCGTTATCCACAGGGACCAGGGGAACCAGTAACTGGAGATTGGACCTCCAGGGCCGTTATCCACAGGGACCAGGGGAACCAGTAACTGGAGATTGGACCGACAGGGCTGTTATACTACAGGGACCAGGGGAACCAGTAACCTGGAGATTGGACCTCCAGGGCCGTTATCCACAGGGACCAGGGGAACCAGTAACTGGAGATTGGACCACCAGGGCCGTTATCCACAGCAAAGGTACCAATACAATGACCTTCTAATGCACTTCTCCCTACTTCACTTCCCAACAGCTGAAAAGGATCGCCTGAGGATCTGACTGACTGGTAATGTCCCAAAAAAAATCACATTATTCCCTTTATAATACACTACTTTAGACCATGGCCCATTGTGGAGACTGCAGACTGACTCTCCTGTGGGAAACTGGGATCTGTCTGTTTCTCCTCTCTCAGACCTCAATAACAGAATGGGCATTGTTCTCTTTGATAAGTTTTCCCTCTGCTCAGACAGGCCGAGTCGACAGAGTTAACGACCGAGGTCTGGTCTGGACGAGACAAGCAAGACGTAGCAAGAGTTCAGTGTGTAAAACAAAAAACAAAAAAGCAAGTGGGTGTCGTTGGCTCAGGCGGCCATTTCATTTCTCTCTCTCTCTCTGTTCCTCAGACAAAGAAGACAGATACAGTAAATGGATTTAATATCTGGTGGGTTGCTGCCTGGTTTGGAATTTAATGTCAGGGATCGTTGCTCAGACAACTACTGAAGTCTTTAAGAATGAGTCGTATAAAGTAACGATCCACTGACTTGTGTATATTTTATATATTGTATACATTTTGAGGAAAACACGGACATTTTCACTCGTTGGAACCTTAAACACCAGTGTAGAAACAGGGAAAACACTTTCCATACTAACAGACAACACTTTCCATACTAACAGACAACACTTTCCATACTAACAGAGACAACACTTTCCATACTAACAGAGACAACACTTTCCATACTAACAGACAACACTTTCCATACTAACAGAGACAACACTTTCCATACTAACAGACAACACTTTCCATACTAACAGACAACACTTTCCATACTAACAGAGACAACACTTTCCATACTATCAGACAACACTTTCCATACTAACAGAGACAACACTTTCCATACTATCAGACAACACTTTCCATACTATCAGACAACACTTTCCATACTATCAGAGACAACACTTTCCATACTAACAGACAACACTTTCCATACTAACAGACAACACTTTCCATACTAACAGAGACAACACTTTCCATACTAACAGAGACAACACTTTCCATACTAACAGAGACAACACTTTCCATACTAACAGACAACACTTTCCATACTAACAGAGACAACACTTTCCATACTAACAGACAACACTTTCCATACTAACAGACAACACTTTCCATACTAACAGACAACACTTTCCATACTAACAGACAACACTTTCCATACTAACAGAGACAACACTTTCCATACTAACAGAGACAACACTTTCCATACTAACAGACAACACTTTCCATACTAACAGACAACACTTTCCATACTAACAGACAACACTTTCCATACTAACAGAGACAACACTTTCCATACTAACAGAGACAACACTTTCCATACTAACAGACAACACTTTCCATACTAACAGACAACACTTTCCATACTAACAGACAACACTTTCCATACTATCAGAGACAACACTTTCCATACTATCAGAGACAACACTTTCCATACTAACAGACAACACTTTCCATACTAACAGAGACAACACTTTCCATACTAACAGACAACACTTTCCATACTAACAGAGACAACACTTTCCATACTAACAGACAACACTTTCCATACTAACAGAGACAACACTTTCCATACTAACAGACAACACTTTCCATACTAACAGACAACACTTTCCATACTAACAGAGACAACACTTTCCATACTAACAGACAACACTTTCCATACTAACAGAGACAACACTTTCCATACTAACAGAGACAACACTTTCCATACTAACAGAGACAACACTTTCCATACTAACAGAGACAACACTTTCCATACTAACAGACAACACTTTCCATACTAACAGACAACACTTTCCATACTAACAGAGACAACACTTTCCATACTAACAGAGACAACACTTTCCATACTAACAGAGACAACACTTTCCATACTAACAGAGACAACACTTTCCATACTAACAGAGACAACACTTTCCATACTAACAGAGACAACACTTTCCATACTAACAGACAACACTTTCCATACTAACAGACAACACTTTCCATACTATCAGAGACAACAATTTCCATACTAACAGACAACACTTTCCATACTAACAGACAACACTTTCCATACTAACAGACAACACTTTCCATACTAACAGACAACACTTTCCATACTAACAGAGACAACACTTTCCATACTAACAGGGACAACACTTTCCATACTAACAGACAACACTTTCCATACTAACAGACAACACTTTCCATACTAACAGAGACAACACTTTCCATACTAACAGACAACACTTTCCATACTAACAGAGACAACACTTTCCATACTAACAGACAACACTTTCCATACTAACAGACAACACTTTCCATACTAACAGACAACACTTTCCATACTAACAGACAACACTTTCCATACTAACAGAGACAACACTTTCCATACTAACAGAGACAACACTTTCCATACTAACAGACAACACTTTCCATACTAACAGAGACAACACTTTCCATACTAACAGACAACACTTTCCATACTAACAGAGACAACACTTTCCATACTAACAGACAACACTTTTAATACTAACAGAGACAACACTTTCCATACTAACAGACAACACTTTCCATACTAACAGAGACAACACTTTCCATACTAACAGGGACAACACTTTCCATACTAACAGACAACACTTTCCATACTAACAGACAACACTTTCCATACTAACAGAGACTACACTTTCCATACTAACAGAGACAACACTTTCCATACTAACAGACAACACTTTCCATACTAACAGAGACAACACTTTCCATACTAACAGAGACAACACTTTCCATACTATCAGAGACAACAATTTCCATACTAACAGACAACACTTTCCATACTAACAGACAACACTTTCCATACTAACAGAGACAACACTTTCCATACTAACAGAGACAACACTTTCCATACTAACAGACAACACTTTCCATACTAACAGAGACAACACTTTCCATACTAACAGACAACACTTTCCATACTAACAGAGACAACACTTTCCATACTAACAGACAACACTTTCCATACTAACAGACAACACTTTCCATACTATCAGAGACAACACTTTCCATACTAACAGACAACACTTTCCATACTATCAGAGACAACACTTTCCATACTAACAGAGACAACACTTTCCATACTAACAGACAACACTTTCCATACTAACAGACAACACTTTCCATACTAACAGACAACACTTTCCATACTAACAGAGACAACACTTTCCATACTAACAGACAACACTTTCCATACTAACAGACAACACTTTCCATACTAACAGACAACACTTTCCATACTAACAGACAACACTTTCCATACTAACAGACAACACTTTCCATACTAACAGACAACACTTTCCATACTAACAGACAACACTTTCCATACTAACAGAGACAACACTTTCCATACTAACAGAGACAACACTTTCCATACTAACAGAGACAACACTTTCCATACTATCAGAGACAACACTTTCCATACTAACAGAGAACACTTTCCATACTATCAGAGACAACACTTTCCATACTAACAGACAACACTTTCCATACTAACAG
This sequence comes from Salmo salar, assembly GCF_905237065.1. NCBI lineage: Eukaryota > Metazoa > Chordata > Actinopteri > Salmoniformes > Salmonidae > Salmo > Salmo salar. The sequence continues at coordinate 37,095,780 of NC_059470.1, forward strand.
ACAACACTTTCCATACTAACAGACAACACTTTCCATACTAACAGAGACAACACTTTCCATACTAACAGACAACACTTTCCATACTAACGAGACAACACTTTCCATACTAACAGACAACACTTTCCATACTAACAGACAACACTTTCCATACTAACAGAGACAACACTTTCCATACTAACAGAGACAACACTTTCCATACTAACAGACAACACTTTCCATACTAACAGACAACACTTTCCATACTATCAGAGACAACACTTTCCATACTAACAGACAACACTTTCCATACTAACAGACAACACTTTCCATACTAACAGAGACAACACTTTCCATACTAACAGAGAACACTTTCCATACTATCAGAGACAACACTTTCCATACTAACAGAGAACACTTTCCATACTATCAGAGACAACACTTTCCATACTAACAGACAACACTTTCCATACTAACAGACAACACTTTCCATACTAACAGAGACAACACTTTCCATACTAACAGAGACAACACTTTCCATACTAACAGAGACAACACTTTCCATACTAACAGAGAACACTTTCCATACTAACAGAGACAACACTTTCCATACTAACAGAGACAACACTTTACATACTAACAGACAACACTTTCCATACTAACAGAGACAACACTTTCCATACTAACAGAGACAACACTTTCCATACTAACAGACAACACTTTCCATACTAACAGAGACAACACTTTCCATACTAACAGACAACACTTTCCATACTATCAGAGACAACACTTTCCATACTAACAGACAACACTTTCCATACTAACAGAGACAACACTTTCCATACTAACAGAGAACACTTTCCATACTATCAGAGACAACACTTTCCATACTAACAGAGAACACTTTCCATACTATCAGAGACAACACTTTCCATACTAACAGAGAACACTTTCCATACTAACAGAGACAACACTTTCCATACTAACAGACAACACTTTCCATACTAACAGAGACAACACTTTCCATACTAACAGACAACACTTTCCATACTATCAGAGACAACACTTTCCATACTAACAGAGACAACACTTTCCATACTAACAGAGAACACTTTCCATACTATCAGAGACAACACTTTCCATACTAACAGAGAACACTTTCCATACTAACAGACAACACTTTCCATACTAACAGAGACAACACTTTCCATACTAACAAGACAACACTTTCCATACTAACAGACAACACTTTCCATACTAACAGAGACAACACTTTCCATACTAACAGAGACAACACTTTCCATACTAACAGACAACACTTTCCATACTAACAGAGACAACACTTTCCATACTAACAGAGACAACACTTTCCATACTAACAGAGACAACACTTTCCATACTAACAGACAACACTTTCCATACTAACAGACAACACTTTCCATACTAACAGACAACACTTTCCATACTATCAGAGACAACACTTTCCATACTAACAGAGACAACACTTTCCATACTAACAGACAACACTTTCCATACTAACAGACAACACTTTCCATACTAACAGAGACAACACTTTCCATACTAACAGACAACACTTTCCATACTAACAGACAACACTTTCCATACTAACAGACAACACTTTCCATACTAACAGAGACAACACTTTCCATACTAACAGAGACAACACTTTCCATACTAACAGAGACAACACTTTCCATACTAACAGACAACACTTTCCATACTAACAGACAACACTTTCCATACTAACAGAGACAACACTTTCCATACTAACAGAGAACACTTTCCATACTATCAGAGACAACACTTTCCATACTAACAGACAACACTTTCCATACTAACAGAGACAACACTTTCCATACTAACAGACAACACTTTCCATACTAACAGAGACAACACTTTCCATACTAACAGAGACAACACTTTCCATACTAACAGACAACACTTTCCATACTAACAGACAACACTTTCCATACTAACAGACAACACTTTCCATACTAACAGAGACAACACTTTCCATACTAACAGAGACAACACTTTCCATACTAACAGACAACACTTTCCATACTAACAGACAACACTTTCCATACTATCAGAGACAACACTTTCCATACTAACAGACAACACTTTCCATACTAACAGACAACACTTTCCATACTAACAGAGACAACACTTTCCATACTAACAGAGAACACTTTCCATACTAACAGAGACAACACTTTCCATACTAACAGAGACAACACTTTCCATACTAACAGACAACACTTTCCATACTAACAGACAACACTTTCCATACTATCAGAGACAACAGTTTCCATACTAACAGAGACAACACTTTCCATACTATCAGAGACAACACTTTCCATACTAACAGACAACACTTTCCATACTAACAGAGACAACACTTTCCATACTAACAGACAACACTTTCCATACTAACAGAGACAACACTTTCCATACTAACAGACAACACTTTCCATACTATCAGAGACAACACTTTCCATACTAACAGAGACAACACTTTCCATACTAACAGACAACACTTTCCATACTAACAGACAACACTTTCCATACTAACAGACAACACTTTCCATACTAACAGGGACAACACTTTCCATACTAACAGACAACACTTTCCATACTAACAGACAACACTTTCCATACTAACAGACAACACTTTCCATACTAACAGACAACACTTTCCATACTAACAGAGACAACACTTTCCATACTAACAGACAACACTTTCCATACTAACAGACAACACTTTCCATACTAACAGAGACAACACTTTCCATACTAACAGACAACACTTTCCATACTATCAGAGACAACACTTTCCATACTAACAGACAACACTTTCCATACTAACAGACAACACTTTCCATACTAACAGAGACAACACTTTCCATACTAACAGAGACAACACTTTCCATACTAACAGAGACAACACTTTCCATACTAACAGAGACAACACTTTCCATACTAACAGACAACACTTTCCATACTAACAGACAACACTTTCCATACTAACAGACAACACTTTCCATACTATCAGACAACACTTTCCATACTAACAGAGACAACACTTTCCATACTAACAGACAACACTTTCCATACTAACAGACAACACTTTCCATACTATCAGAGACAACACTTTCCATACTAACAGACAACACTTTCCATACTAACAGACAACACTTTCCATACTAACAGAGACAACACTTTCCATACTAACAGAGAACACTTTCCATACTATCAGAGACAACACTTTCCATACTAACAGAGACAACACTTTCCATACTATCAGAGACAACACTTTCCATACTAACAGACAACACTTTCCATACTAACAGAGACAACACTTTCCATACTAACAGACAACACTTTCCATACTAACAGACAACACTTTCCATACTAACAGAGACAACACTTTCCATACTAACAGAGACAACACTTTCCATACTAACAGACAACACTTTCCATACTAACAGAGACAACACTTTCCATACTAACAGACAACACTTTCCATACTAACAGAGACAACACTTTCCATACTAACAGAGACAACACTTTCCATACTAACAGAGACAACACTTTCCATACTAACAGAGACAACACTTTCCATACTATCAGAGACAACACTTTCCATACTAACAGACAACACTTTCCATACTAACAGAGACAACACTTTCCATACTAACAGACAACACTTTCCATACTAACAGACAACACTTTCCATACTAACAGAGACAACACTTTCCATACTAACAGAGACAACACTTTCCATACTAACAGACAACACTTTCCATACTATCAGAGACAACACTTTCCATACTAACAGAGACAACACTTTCCATACTATCAGAGACAACACTTTCCATACTAACAGACAACACTTTCCATACTAACAGAGACAACACTTTCCATACTAACAGACAACACTTTCCATACTATCAGAGACAACACTTTCCATACTAACAGACAACACTTTCCATACTAACAGAGACAACACTTTCCATACTAACATAATTTTTTGGTTACTGTAAAGACTCATAGAGACGACTATTGCTGACCTGAAAGTGTGAACAGACAAGTCAACATTATACTTTAAATCTTCAAAAGGTTAGCCACCATAATAATACTACGTGGATATTTGGATATTTGTTTTTTAATTTAACTAGGCAAGTCAGTTATGAACAAATTCTTATTTTCAGTGACGGCCTAGGAACAGTGGGTTTAACTGCCTTGTTCAGGGGTAGAATGACAGATTACAACCTTGTCAGCTCGGGGATTTGATCCAGCAACCTTGGAACACTACCTGCCTAGGGGTTAGAGGTGTGGGACGTTTAACCCTCCTGCTGTGTTCCGGTCGAATTTGGACCGATTTACAAGTTTTCTCTCTGAAAAATGTAGTTAATTTAATCTTATTGTCATAAGGTTCCATGACTTTGTCCACACAGGGCATCTGAACACACACAATACATTTTGATGATTGTCATTACTTTTTTTAATTTTACCTTTTGTACACCTGTGGTGTTCCCGGTCAAAAATGACCAGTCATTAGAAATGAATGGGTGAGACTACAATTAGTGTATAAAATTGAGTTCAGGCACATGCCCATTCATCAGATGGACACACTTCCTCTCCCAGACCCCCACATGCATGTGTGTTTGAGCACACACACACACACACACACACACACACACACACACACACACACACACACACACACACACACACACACACACACACACACACACACACACACACACACACACACACACACACACCTCACTCCCCTTCTTGGCTTCCATGGCAACCCCCACGGGAATCTTTCCCCAATATAATGGTATGTAAAACTTTTTTGAGGCCTTGCTCACAGTTCATTCTGTGGCAGCACAATCACCAAACTATATACTGTGTGTGAGGCTCTTGATCATATCTTTGATCATGACACTGGTGAGGAGGAGAGAGTCCTTGTTAAACTTTGACACAAAGTAGTCTGTGATAAATAGCACAATTTGTTTCATCTGAGTATTTGTTATAGTCAAAATAATCCATACATTATGCTTTTGTTTACTCAAAAACGAGTTGTATGAGCTCAGGTCAATGAGGCCTACAGGCCATAAATAGCAAATAGAAGTTCAAAACTTGTAACGTCCACAAGAACTTAAGTGGATAAAAAGATCTAACGCAACATTAGGTGATAATGTATGTATTATTATGGATTTATAATCAGCTATAATGGGGGTGGTCATCAGAACACAACAGGAGGGTTAACTAGGCAAGTCAGTTTTTACAATGACGGCCAAATCCGGACGACGTTGTCCCAATGTGCGCCGCCCTCCCAATCACGGCCAGGAGTTTATTTATTTATTTATTTATTTCACCTTTATTTAACCAGGTTGGCCAGTTGAGAACAAGTCCTTTATTTAACCAGGTTGGCCAGTTGAGAACAAGTCCTTTATTTAACCAGGTTGCCCAGTTGAGAACAAGTCCTTTATTTAACCAGGTTGCCCAGTTGAGAACAAGTCCTTTATTTAACCAGGTTGGCCAGTTGAGAACAAGTTCTCATTTAACCAGGTAGGCCAGTTGAGAACAAGTTCTCATTTGCAACTGCGACCTGGCCAAGATAAAGCATAGCAATTCGACACATACAACAACACAGAGTTACACATGGAATAAACAAAACATACAGTCAATAATACAGTGGAATCAAAAGAAAACTAAATGTCTACATACAGTGAGTGCAAATGAGGTAAGTTAAGGCAATAAATAGGCCATGGTGGCGAAGTAATTACAATATAGCAATTAAACACTGGAATGGTAGATGTGCAGAAGATGAATGTGCAAGTAGAGATACTGGGGTGCAAAGGAGCAAGATAAATAAATAAATACAGTATGGGGATGAGGTAGGTAGATAGATGGGCTGTTTACAGATGGGCTATGTACGGGTGCAGTGATCTGTGAGCTGCTCTGACAGCTGGTGCTTAAAGCTGGTGAGGGAGATATGAGTCTCCAGCTTCAGAGATTTTTGTAGTTCATTCCAGTCATTGGCAGCAGAGAACTGGAAGGAAAGACGGCCAAAGGAGGAATTGGCTTTGGGGGTGACCAGTGAGATATACCTGCGTGAGCGCATGCTATGAGTGGGTGATGCTATGGTGACCAGTGAGCTGAGATAAGGCGGGGCTTTACCTAGCAGAGACTTGTAGATGACCTGTAGCCAGTGGGTTTGGCAACGAGTATGAAGCGAGGGCCAACCAACGAGATCGTTCAGGTCGCAATGGTGGGTAGTGTATGGCGCTTTGGTGACAAAACGGATGGCACTGTGATAGACTGCATCCAGTTTGTTGAGTAGAGTGTTGGAGGCTATTTTATAGATGACATCACCGAAGTCAAGGATCGGTAGTATGGTCAGTTTTACGAGGGTATGTTTGGCAGCATGAGTGAAGGATGCTTTGTTGCGATATAGGAAGCCGATTCTAGATTTAATTTTGGATTGGAGATGCTTAATGTGAGTCTGGAAGGAGAGTTTACAGTCTAACCAGACACCTAGGTATTTGTAGTTGTCCACGTATTTTAAGTCAGAGCGGTCCAGAGTATTGATGCTGAACGGGCGAGCAGGTGTGGGCAGTGATCGATGAAATAGCATGCATTTAGTTTTACTTGCGTTTAAGAGCAGTTGGAGGCCACGGAAGGAGAGTTGTATGGCATTGAAGCTCGTCTGGAGGTAAGTTATCACAGTGTCCAAAGAGGGGCCAGAAATATACAGAATGGTGTCGTCTGCGTAGAGGTGGATCAGAGAATCACCAGCAGCAAGAGCAACATCACTGATGTATACAGAGAAGAGAGTCGGCCCGAGAATTGAACCCTGTGGCACACCCATAGAGACTGCCAGAGGTCCGGACAACAGGCCCTCCGATTTGACACACTGAACTCTATCAGAGAAGTAGTTGGTTAACCAGGCGAGGCAATCATTTGAGAAACCAAGGCTGTCGAGTCTGCCAGTAAGAATGTGGTGATTGACAGAGTCGAAAGCCTTGGCCAGGTCGATGAATACGGCTGCACAGTATTGTCTCTTATTGATGGCGGTTATGATGTCGTTTAGGACCTTGAGCGTGGCTGAGGTGCACCCATGACCAGCTCTGAAACCAGATTGCATAGCGGAGAAGGTACGGTGGGATTCGAAATGGTCGGTAATCTGTTTGTTAACTTGGCAATCGAAAACCTTAGAAAGGCAGGGTAGGATAGATATAGGTCTGTAGCAGTTTGGGTCTAGAGTGTCACCCCCTTTGAAGAGGGGGATGACCGCGGCAGCTTTCCAATCTTTGGGAATCTCAGACAATACGAAAGAGAGGTCGAACAGGCTAGTAAATGGGGTGATGCAGCCTGGATAGATACCTCCGGATTCAAACCCCACATTTGGAAATACAATGAATTTCTAGAATCTATACCCTCTGTCAAACAAACAGGCTATGTCTTTTAATCATCATTTAGTCTGAGGGACAAAATCACAGCAAAAGAGAAAACCCGGAAAACCGTAACAGTTCACAAATCCATTTTTATTAATTTAAACACAATCAAATAATAATGTCAAAAACATCTGTACACATATTTTTGCAGATACAACAAACCTTTGTGTTTTTTCATCCTTGAGGCCCACGTTATTAGTGTAAAGTATTTCCAGTTTGCATTTATAATTGCAACGCCGACGTAATAAAAAAAAAGAAGCTTTTATATACGTATTAATTGTCTAAAACATTTTTCCGTTGTGATCTAGCAGCAATATGTAGTCCCCCTGAAAGAGCTACGGGGGAGAAGTTGCTTTGAAAAGAGAGAGAAGGAGAAAGAGAGAGAGCAAGAGAGAGAGAGAGAGAGAGAGAGAGAGCAAGAGAGAGAGATAGAAAGAAAGAGAGAGAAAGAGAGAGAGAGCGAGAGAGAGAGATAGATAGAAAGAAAGAGAGAGAAAGAGAGAGAGAGCAAGAGAGAGAGCAAGAGAGAGAGAGAGAGAGAGAGAGCAAGAGAGAGAGAGAGAGAGAGAGAGAAGAGAGAGAGAGCGAGAGCGAGAGAGAAAGAGAGAGAGAGAGAAAGAGAGAGAGAGAGTGAAATCCCAAACGTGGAGAGAGAAGTTTGTCAGTTTGCTGCCCGTCGCCCGGGAGTAGAGAGAGAGAGAGGTCGTCACCACAACACCAGCATAGCAATAGTGAGCATGTGCAGGGGGGATGGGGGATGGGTTAGAAACTGACCTGGAATCAGTCCCTGTCTCACATTTGACAGCACATGTATGTATGTTCTTAATAACCCCTTTGTGTTAGAGGAAGTAGTGGCTTTTCTTCTTCTCTCTCAGTATGATTATCACCCCATCAGTCCACAGTTCCATCATAATAAGTACTATCGAGAAGGGCATCATATGTAATGAATTTCATTTTTAGCAATTCAAAAAAAGTGGGACACAAGAACACAATTATATTTAAAAATGCAAAATAAAAACACTACTTCATAAAAAAATGACGCTGTACAATCGTTTTTGTTAGCGCTTGTAGAAAAGAATACAACCTATTTAAGCTTGTTTTTATTTTTTTTCCTGAAAGCTGATCCTTTAATTCATTCAAATTGTAGTCGTATAACAGACCTGACTCTAGCAACAGACTGAAAGGTAACATTTGAACATTTGAAACGCTCCAACTCAGGTTAAGATCCCAAAACCTACCAAGTTCTACGGTATCATCAGGTCAATTATTTTAGCTTTCAAATACATGGGGTTTGGTTTGACCTGCAAAGCTATTGAAATGCTTAAGGGCTAAAATAAGTTCTGAACAACTTTTCTACACGTATGAACATTAAAGAAACAACATTCCTAGTAAAACATGGATCTATAGAGAGAGACAGAGAGAGAGAGAGAGAGAGAGAGAGACAGAGACAGAGAGAGAGAGAGAGAGAGAGAGAGAGAGAGAGAGAGAGAGAGAGAGAGAGAGAGAGAGAGAGAGAGAGAGAGAGAGAGCGAGAGAGAGAGAGAGAGACACAGAGAGAGAGAGAGAGAGAGAGAGAGAGAGAGAGAGAGAGAGAGAGAGAGAGAGAGAGAGAGAGAGACAGAGAGAGAGAGAGAGAGAGAGAGAGAGAGAGAGAGAGACAGAGACAGAGAGAGAGAGAGAGACAGATAATGAGAGAGAGAGCGAGAGAGAGAGAGAGAGAGAGAGAGAGAGAGAGAGAGAGAGAGAGAGAGA
>NC_059470.1:37112500-37115000 GCF_905237065.1 Salmo salar
GGTATAGAGAGAGAGGTAGAGAGAGAGGTATAGAGAGAGAGAGAGAGAGAGAGGGGTAGAGAGAGAGGTAGAGAGAGGTATAGAGAGAGAGAAAGAGAGAGAGAGAGGGGTAGAGAGAGAGACTGAGAGATAGAGAGGTAGAGAGAGAGGTAGAGAGAGAGGTATAGAGAGAGAGAAAGAGAGAGAGAGAGGGGTAGAGAGAGAGGTAGAGAGAGGTATAGAGAGAGAGAAAGAGAGAGAGAGAGGGGTAGAGAGAGAGACTGAGAGATAGAGAGGTAGAGAGAGAGAGGGGGGTAGAGAGAGAGAGAGAGAGGGGGGGGTAGAGAGAGAGAGAGCGAGGGGTAGAGAGAGAGAGAGAGAGAGAGAGAGAGAGAGAGAGAGAGAGAGAGAGAGAGAGAGAGAGAGATAATATATGTCCAGAGCATTTTGAGAGCTTTCTGAATGCACTCATGGACTCCTTGACAACGAAGAGATCATTAGAATACGGATGTGTACTGTGTCCTTTCTGGACATTTTAAATCTATAACGCTGTACTTCTACGACCTCTCTTACCTTTTTTGAGCCTTGCTCCTCTTCCACACCGTCTCCCACGACGACGTACACAACTTTCCTCCCGAACCTCTGAATGACTCTCTCAAAACAGCTCTCCTTCCCTGCAGAGATATAGACAGGTTGGGTTTAAGGATAGAAATTAACCTAGCCTGAGATTGGTACTTTTCAGACAGGGCTAGTTGAAAATGTGCCAAACTAGCTCACCAGGCCAGGGAAACGTTGTATTTCCTAACATTTAAATGTAATTGCAAATCAATTAAGAACTAATTCTTACTTACAATTAGGTAGCCTAATGGTTAGAGTGTAGAGGCGGCAGGTAGCCTAGTGGTTAGAGTGTAGAGGCGGCAGGTAGCCTAGTGGGTAGAGTGTAGAGGCGGCAGGTAGCCTAGTGGTTAGAGCGTAGAGGCGGCAGGTAGCCTAGTGGTTAGAGCGTAGAGGCGGCAGGTAGCCTAGTGGTTAGAGCGTAGAGGCGGCAGGTAGCCTAGTGGTTAGAGCGTAGAGGCGGCAGGTAGCCTAGTGGTTAGAGCGTAGAGGCGGCAGGTAGCCTAGTGGTTAGAGCGTAGAGGCGGCAGGTAGCCTAGTGGTTAGAGCGTAGAGGCGGCAGGTAGCCTAGTGGTTAGAGCGTTGGACCAGTGACCAAAAGGTTGCTAGATCGAATCCCTGAGTTGACAAGGTAAAAATATGTCATTCTGCCCCTGAACAAGGCAGTTAACCCACTGTTCCTAGGCTGTCCATGTGAAATAATAATTTGTTCTTAACTGACTTGCCTAGTTAAATAAAGGTTAAAAATACTGTCCTGGCTGGCCAGTGGCCAACATCTTGATGTTCCATAGCTGGGTTTAACACCTCAACATGAAGCGACAAGGAGACCAGGGCTCCATCCAAAATGGCACCCTATTCCCTATATAGTGCACGAACCATAGGTCAAAAGTGGTGCACTGTATAGGGAAAAGGGTACCATTGGCCATAGGGCTCTGGTTAAAAGTAGTGCGCTACATAGGAAATAGTGTGCCATTTAGTCCCTTTAAAAAACATGATGCTTCATTAAATATTAGCACAGTGTAAACACTGTAGCTTTCAGACATGTGGGTTAAGAAGGTCTGTGTGTGTGTGTGTGTGTGTGTGTGTGTGTGTGTGTGTGTGTGTGTGTGTGTGTGTGTGTGTGTGTGTGTGTGTGTGTGTGTGTGACTAGACTAGAGGAACCATAAAGGGTAACACACCCCTCAGATGATCTCTCAGTCTATCTGGGTGGAAATGAAATGGTGCAGGAATGAAGTAAAGGTGGATGTTTATTTTGCAATCGAAACACTGAAGGGGGAGGAAGGGGAAGGGGGAGGGGGTGGAAGAGGGGAGTGTATTGGGTGTGGAATGACATAAATGCGGTAAAGTGGTTTCATATGCAGGGCCCGAGAGAGAGAGAGAGAGAGAGAGAGAGAGAGAGAGAGAGAGAGAGAGAGAGAGGAGAGAGAGAGAGACAGGAGGGGAGAGGAGAGAGAGAGAGAGAAAGAGAGAGAGGGGGAGGGAGGGAGGGAGAAGAACAGAGAAGGGGAGAGAGAGAGAGATAGAGAGAGAGAGGGGAGGGAGGGAGGAAGGAGGGAGAAGAACAGAGGAGGGGAGAGAGAGAGAGAGAGAGAGGGAGGGAGGGAGGGAGGGAGGGAGGGAGGGAGAGAGGGAGGGAGGGAGAAGAACAGAGGAGGGGAGAGAGAGAGAGAGAGAGAGAGAGAGAGAGAGAGAGAGAGAGAGAGAGGGAGGGAGGGAGGGAGAAGAACAGAGGAGGGGAGAGAGAGAGAGAGAGAGAGAGAGAGAGAGAGAGAGAGAGAGAGGGAGGGAGGGAGGGAGAAGAACAGAGGAGGGGAGAGAGAGAGAGAGAGAGAGAGAGAGAGAGGGGGAGGGAGGGAGGGAAGGAGAGAGGGAGGGAGGGAGAAGAACAGAGGAGGGGAGACAGAGA
>NC_059470.1:37120000-37122500 GCF_905237065.1 Salmo salar
ACTCTAGTTTAGAATGTAGAACTGTAGTTTAGAACTTTGTGAATAGTGTAGAACTGTAGTTTATGTCTTTGTGAATAGAGTAGAACTGTAGTTTATATCTTTGTGAATAGAGTAGAACTGTAGTTTATATCTTTGTGAATAGAGTAGAACTGTAGTTTCTATCTTTGTGAATAGAGTAGAACTGTAGTTTATATCTTTGTGAATAGAGTATAACTGTAGTTTATATCTTTGTGAATAGAGTAGAACTGTAGTTTCTATCTTTGTGAATAGAGTAGAACTGTAGTTTCTATCTTTGTGAATAGAGTAGAACTGTAGCTACCTCAGATCCTGACCGTTGTCATCAGATGAGACGTCATCGATGTGGACTTGGTCACACTCCTAAAACACAGAGAAGACATTCATACAATCACATTCCCACGCATAATTAACAAGAATCCAAATAGTCAACTTGGTAAACGATTCACAGTAAATATTTTACATAATTATTTTAGAGAGCAAAATAACTTTTTCCTTCAAGTTATTTCAAGTTTTCAATGACAGAGATTTTTCTATTAATTTGAAATCCCTCTCTCCTATAGGGGAATATGTTGCGATTTAGGATGTACCTCTGATGATTACTTGTTCTGGACCCACAGCCTACCAGACTCCCAACACTAGGGGCGTCTCTATATATGACCATCCTCAGATACACCCAATTAAACCCTGATCCCCTGATCCAAACTCTCTTCAGCTGGGTAGTTGATTAGCCATGTCTGAGAACAGACTGATTGGAATTTCATTTGGAGGTAGGTAGATTACTTTTCATTTGAACCATTGAAACGAAGAACCATATATTCAATTAAATTTTATCAGAAAGTTGTCTCAGTTCACATTCTAGGTGAGAGTGTGGGAGGGGGTGTAGGGTAGGGGAGGGGAGATAAGAGGAGGGGAGGGGAGAGAAGAGGAGGGGAGGGGAGAGAAGAGGAGGGGAGATAAGAGGAGGGGAGATAAGAGGAGGGAGAGAAGAGGAGGGGAGATAAGAGAAAAGATGAGGGGAGGGGAGAGAGGAGAAGAGGATAAGAGGAGGGGAGAAGAGGGGGAGAGAAGAGGAGGAGAGAAGAGGAGGGGAGAGAAAGGAGGGAGGGAAGAGGAGAAGAGAAGAGGAGGGGAGGGGAGAGAAGAGTTGGGGAGGGGAGAGAAGAGTTGGGGAGGGGAGAGAAGAGGGAGAGAAAAGGAGGAGAGAGAAGAGGAGGGGAGGGGAGAGAAGAGGAGGGAGAGAAGAGGAGGAAGAATAAAGATATCCCTGGTGTTTATGGCAGCATCTGTGTCTATGTGTCTGTATCAATGTGTGTGTGTGTGTGTGTGTGTGTGTGTGTGTGTGTGTGTGTGTGTGTGTGTGTGTGTGTGTGTGTGTGTGTGTGTGTGTGTGTGTGTCTGCCTGCATGCGTCCATGGGTCTTCCTGTATGTGCTTCCCTTCCCCTGCAGGCCTCGCTGGTGTTGGAGAGGCTGAGGGATTCTGTAGCTCTCTCTGATTCAGCCGCTCCTCATAACACAATCCAGACGTTCTGCTAAATGTAACCTACTAGAAAAATTTAACCTGATGCTAACCGCCAATGAAATGATGACCTCTGATTACTGCTGCGCCACACACCAGCACAACCCTGGGGCTAGAGCACTGCTCTCTCTCTCTCTCTCTCTCTCTCTCTCTCTCTCTCTCTCTCTCACTCTTCTTCTCTCTCTCTCTCTCTCTCTCCTCTCTCTCTTACTGGAGAAAGCAAACTGAAAATCTGTTATTAGTTTTCCATTTATAGGAGTCCTCCCCCTCCTCTCTTCCCCTTCTCCCCCCTCCTCCTCCTCATCCCCACTCCTCTCCTCCCCCCTCCTCCCCCCTCCTCTCCTCCCTCTCGTCCACTCCTCCCCCCCTCTCCTCCATCCCCTCCTCCACCCTCCTCTCCACCTCTCCTCCTATCATCTCATGCCCCCTGCCCCTCTCCTCCCCTCCCCCTCTTCTTCTCCCCTCCTCTCCCCTCTTCTCCTCCCCCTCCTCCCCATCCTCTCCTCCTCTCCTCCCCCTTTTCTCCTCCCCTCTTCTCTTTCTCCCCCACTCCTCCTCTCCTCCCCCCTCATCTCCTCCTCCTCCCTCCTCTCCTCCCCTCCTCCTCTCCTCCCCCCTCATCTCCTCCTCCACCCTCCTCTCTTCCCTCTCCTCCCCTCTTCTCCTCCCCTCCACCTCCCCTCCTCCTCCCTCCTCTCCTCCCCTCCTCCTCTCCTCCCCCTCCTCCCCTCCTCTCCTCCCCCTCCTCTCCTCACCCCTCCTCCTCCCTCCAGGCGATCATTGTTAATAAGAATTTGTTCTTAATTGACTTGATGAAATACAGGTTGAATAAATACATAAAATACATTCTAAAGTAGGAAATACACAAGGTTAAAAGCATGATTTGATTGATGTAAGCTTCAGTTAAAAGAGAGGTCAGATTATTGATAATTTAATTGATAATTGATAATTGATAATTTAATATT
>NC_059470.1:37127500-37142500 GCF_905237065.1 Salmo salar
AGGTAGTTCTGGAACAATATGATAGAGTTCAGGTAGTTCTGGAACAATATGATAGAGTTCAGGTAGTTCTGGAACAATATGATAGAGTTCAGGTAGTTCTGGAACAATATGATAGAGTTCAGGTAGTTCTGGAACAATATGATAGAGTTCAGGTAGTTCTGGAACAATATGATAGAGTTCAGGTAGTTCTGGAACAATATGATAGAGTTCAGGTAGTTCTGGAACAATATGATAGAGTTCAGGTAGTTCTGGAACAATATGATAGAGTTCAGGTAGTTCTGGAACAATATGATAGAGTTCAGGTAGTTCTGGAACAATATGATAGAGTTCAGGTAGTTCTGGAACAATATGATAGAGTTCAGGTAGTTCTGGAACAATATGATAGAGTTCAGGTAGTTCTGGAACAATATGATAGAGTTCAGGTAGTTCTGGAACAATATGATAGAGTTCAGGTAGTTCTGGAACAATATGATAGAGTTCAGGTAGTTCTGGAACAATATGATAGAGTTCAGGTAGTTCTGGAACAATATGATAGAGTTCAGGTAGTTCTGGAACAATATGATAGAGTTCAGGTAGTTCTGGAACAATATGATAGAGTTCAGGTAGTTCTGGAACAATATGATAGAGTTCAGGTAGTTCTGGAACAATATGATAGAGTTCAGGTAGTTCTGGAACAATATGATAGAGTTCAGGTAGTTCTGGAACAATATGATAGAGTTCAGGTAGTTCTGGAACAATATGATAGAGTTCAGGTAGTTCTGGAACAATATGATAGAGTTCAGGTAGTTCTGGAACAATATGATAGAGTTCAGGTAGTTCTGGAACAATATGATAGAGTTCAGGTAGTTCTGGAACAATATGATAGAGTTCAGGTAGTTCTGGAACAATATGATAGAGTTCAGGTAGTTCTGGAACAATATGATAGAGTTCAGGTAGTTCTGGAACAATATGATAGAGTTCAGGTAGTTCTGGAACAATATGATAGAGTTCAGGTAGTTCTGGAACAATATGATAGAGTTCAGGTAGTTCTGGAACAATATGATAGAGTTCAGGTAGTTCTGGAACAATATGATAGAGTTCAGGTAGTTCTGGAACAATATGATAGAGTTCAGGTAGTTCTGGAACAATATGATAGAGTTCAGGTAGTTCTGGAACAATATGATAGAGTTCAGGTAGTTCTGGAACAATATGATAGAGTTCAGGTAGTTCTGGAACAATATGATAGAGTTCAGGTAGTTCTGGAACAATATGATAGAGTTCAGGTAGTTCTGGAACAATATGATAGAGTTCAGGTAGTTCTGGAACAATATGATAGAGTTCAGGTAGTTCTGGAACAATATGATAGAGTTCAGGTAGTTCTGGAACAATATGATAGAGTTCAGGTAGTTCTGGAACAATATGATAGAGTTCAGGTAGTTCTGGAACAATATGATAGAGTTCAGGTAGTTCTGGAACAATATGATAGAGTTCAGGTAGTTCTGGAACAATATGATAGAGTTCAGGTAGTTCTGGAACAATATGATAGAGTTCAGGTAGTTCTGGAACAATATGATAGAGTTCAGGTAGTTCTGGAACAATATGATAGAGTTCAGGTAGTTCTGGAACAATATGATAGAGTTCAGGTAGTTCTGGAACAATATGATAGAGTTCAGGTAGTTCTGGAACAATATGATAGAGTTCAGGTAGTTCTGGAACAATATGATAGAGTTCAGGTAGTTCTGGAACAATATGATAGAGTTCAGGTAGTTCTGGAACAATATGATAGAGTTCAGGTAGTTCTGGAACAATATGATAGAGTTCAGGTAGTTCTGGAACAATATGATAGAGTTCAGGTAGTTCTGGAACAATATGATAGAGTTCAGGTAGTTCTGGAACAATATGATAGAGTTCAGGTAGTTCTGGAACAATATGATAGAGTTCAGGTAGTTCTGGAACAATATGATAGAGTTCAGGTAGTTCTGGAACAATATGATAGAGTTCAGGTAGTTCTGGAACAATATGATAGAGTTCAGGTAGTTCTGGAACAATATGATAGAGTTCAGGTAGTTCTGGAACAATATGATAGAGTTCAGGTAGTTCTGGAACAATATGATAGAGTTCAGGTAGTTCTGGAACAATATGATAGAGTTCAGGTAGTTCTGGAACAATATGATAGAGTTCAGGTAGTTCTGGAACAATATGATAGAGTTCAGGTAGTTCTGGAACAATATGATAGAGTTCAGGTAGTTCTGGAACAATATGATAGAGTTCAGGTAGTTCTGGAACAATATGATAGAGTTCAGGTAGTTCTGGAACAATATGATAGAGTTCAGGTAGTTCTGGAACAATATGATAGAGTTCAGGTAGTTCTGGAACAATATGATAGAGTTCAGGTAGTTCTGGAACAATATGATAGAGTTCAGGTAGTTCTGGAACAATATGATAGAGTTCAGGTAGTTCTGGAACAATATGATAGAGTTCAGGTAGTTCTGGAACAATATGATAGAGTTCAGGTAGTTCTGGAACAATATGATAGAGTTCAGGTAGTTCTGGAACAATATGATAGAGTTCAGGTAGTTCTGGAACAATATGATAGAGTTCAGGTAGTTCTGGAACAATATGATAGAGTTCAGGTAGTTCTGGAACAATATGATAGAGTTCAGGTAGTTCTGGAACAATATGATAGAGTTCAGGTAGTTCTGGAACAATATGATAGAGTTCAGGTAGTTCTGGAACAATATGATAGAGTTCAGGTAGTTCTGGAACAATATGATAGAGTTCAGGTAGTTCTGGAACAATATGATAGAGTTCAGGTAGTTCTGGAACAATATGATAGAGTTCAGGTAGTTCTGGAACAATATGATAGAGTTCAGGTAGTTCTGGAACAATATGATAGAGTTCAGGTAGTTCTGGAACAATATGATAGAGTTCAGGTAGTTCTGGAACACTATGATAGAGTTCAGGTAGTTCTGGAACAATATGATAGAGTTCAGGTAGTTCTGGAACAATATGATAGAGTTCAGGTAGTTCTGGAACAATATGATAGAGTTCAGGTAGTTCTGGAACACTATGATAGAGTTCAGGTAGTTCTGGAACAATATGACAGAGTTCAGGTAGTTCTGGAACAATATGATAGAGTTCAGGTAGTTCTGGAACAATATGATAGAGTTCAGGTAGTTCTGGAACAATATGATAGAGTTCAGGTAGTTCTGGAACAATATGATAGAGTTCAGGTAGTTCTGGAACAATATGATAGAGTTCAGGTAGTTCTGGAACAATATGATAGAGTTCAGGTAGTTCTGGAACAATATGATAGAGTTCAGGTAGTTCTGGAACAATATGATAGAGTTCAGGTAGTTCTGGAACATTATGATAGAGTTCAGGTAGTTCTGGAACAATATGACAGAGTTCAGGTAGTTCTGGAACAATATGATAGAGTTCAGGTAGTTCTGGAACACTATGATAGAGTTCAGGTAGTGTAGGTCTGCAATAACATCTTTAAATGTTATGTAGTTATTGTGCTGCATAATGTCCTGCAGCTGTCTGATCTCTCTCTAATGCATGTTTTAATGTTTATCTGCAGGGCACATCCAGGGGCCAGTTTAATTGAATAATGTAGAATAAACATTTCAGCTGGTGTTTTTGGTCCCTGTGTGTGTGTGTGTGTGTGTGTGTGTGTGTGTGTGTGTGTGTGTGTGTGTGTGTGTGTGTGTGTGTGTGTGTGTGTGTGTGTGTGTGTGTGTGTGTGTGTGTGTGTGTGTGTGTGTCTGTTTTTATTTTCCAGCCCTGTCTGCTGCTGTGGCGAATCACTCTGTGTTTACATAGCCCTTTAAATTCACTGGGTTATTACGACACACAATTAACAGTTGTGTTACTAGTGGGGCCCAGCCCTGCGTGGCTTGGTCCCGGACCCCCAGGAAGGGAGGGCTAGAGGGGCCAGAGGAATGCACAGCCTTCCACAATTAGTGCTCCCAGCTGGAGCTGGGATGAAGCCATGGCCAGCCTCTCTGGTAGTGTGCTGTGGATCTAATGGTGGTAGTGTGGTGAAGCATGACTTACAGTAAGCTCTCTCTCTCAGTGACACACTGGTCTAAAGTAGTGCACTATGTAGGGAATAGGGTGCTATTGGACTGTGGTCTAGAGTAGTACACTATATAGGGAACAGGGTGCCATAGGGCTCTGGTCTAAAGTAGTGCACTATATAGGGAATAAGGTGCCATAGGGCTCTGGTCTAAAGTAGTGCACTATATAAGGAATAGGGTGCCATAGGGCTCTGGTCTAAAGTAGTGCACTATATAGGGAATAGGATGGCATTTGGGTGCCATTTGGAACACAGCCACTTATTAGGAGCCACTGTTTAAGACCTCGTAAACACCGCGGAGTCTAACAACCAGGAATCAGGGTGGTTAGGGAGTTACTGTAGTGGGTAGGGTTTAGGGGTCAGGACCAGGTGGTTAGGGAGTTACTGTAGTGGGTAGGGTTTAGGGGTCAGGACCAGGTGGTTAGGGAGTTACTGTAGTGGGTAGGGTTTAGGGGTCAGGACCAGGTGGTTAGGGAGTTACTGTAGTGGGTAGGGTTTAGGGGTCAGGACCAGGTGGTTAGGGAGTTACTGTAGTGGGTAGGGTTTAGGGGTCAGGACCAGGCGGTTAGGGAGTTACTGTAGTGGGTAGGGTTTAGGGGTCAGGACCAGGCGGTTAGGGAGTTACTGTAGTGGGTAGGGTTTAGGGGTCAGGACCAGGCGGTTAGGGAGTTACTGTAGTGGGTAGGGTTTAGGGGTCAGGACCAGGCGGTTAGGGAGTTACTGTAGTGGGTAGGGTTTAGGGGTCAGGACCAGGCGGTTAGGGAGTTACTGTAGTGGGTAGGGTTTAGGGGTCAGGACCAGGCGGTTAGGGAGTTACTGTAGTGGGTAGGGTTTAGGGGTCAGGACCAGGCGGTTAGGGAGTTACTGTAGTGGGTAGGGTTTAGGGGTCAGGACCAGGCGGTTAGGGAGTTACTGTAGTGGGTAGGGTTTAGGGGTCAGGACCAGGCGGTTAGGGAGTTACTGTAGTGGGTAGGGTTTAGGGGCCAGGACCAGGTGGTTAGGGAGTTACTGTAGTGGGTAGGGTTTAGGGGTCAGGACCAGGTGGTTAGGGAGTTACTGTAGTGGGTAGGGTTTAGGGGTCAGGACCAGGTGGTTAGGGAGTTACTGTAGTGGGTAGGGTTTAGGGGTCAGGACCAGGTGGTTAGGGAGTTACTGTAGTGGGTAGGGTTTAGGGGTCAGGACCAGGTGGTTAGGGAGTTACTGTAGTGGGTAGGGTTTAGGGGTCAGGACCAGGTGGTTAGGGAGTTACTGTAGTGGGTAGGGTTTAGGGGTCAGGACCAGGTGGTTAGGGAGTTACTGTAGTGGGTAGGGTTTAGGGGTCAGGACCAGGTGGTTAGGGAGTTACTGTAGTGGGTAGGGTTTAGGGGTCAGGACCAGGTGGTTAGGGAGTTACTGTAGTGGGTAGGGTTTAGGGGTCAGGACCAGGTGGTTAGGGAGTTACTGTAGTGGGTAGGGTTTAGGGGTCAGGACCAGGTGGTTAGGGAGTTACTGTAGTGGGTAGGGTTTAGGGGTCAGGACCAGGTGGTTAGGGAGTTACTGTAGTGGGTAGGGTTTAGGGGTCAGGACCAGGTGGTTAGGGAGTTACTGTAGTGGGTAGGGTTTAGGGGTCAGGACCAGGTGGTTAGGGAGTTACTGTAGTGGGTAGGGTTTAGGGGTCAGGACCAGGTGGTTAGGGAGTTACTGTAGTGGGTAGGGTTTAGGGGTCAGGACCAGGTGGTTAGGGAGTTACTGTAGTGGGTAGGGTTTAGGGGTCAGGACCAGGTGGTTAGGGAGTTACTGTAGTGGGTAGGGTTTAGGGGTCAGGACCAGGTGGTAGGTGAGTAGAGTAGGTGGGTAGGGTTTTGGAGTGAGGAAGGTGGTTAGTGAGTTAGTGGTGAGTGAGTGAGTGGGTAGGAGTGAGTGGTTAGTGAGTGAGTGAGTGAGTGGGTGAGTGAGTGGTGAGTGAGTGAGTGAGTGAGTGGGTGAGTGAGTGAGTGAGTGAGTGGAGGTGAGAGAGTGGGTAGGTGAGAGAGGAGGTGACTGAGTGATTGAATGGTGAGTGAGTGAGTGAGTGAGTGAGTGAGTGAGTGAGTGAGTGAGTGAGTGAGTGAGTGAGTGAGTGAGTGAGTGAGTGAGTGAGTGAGTGAGTGAGTGAGTGAGTGAGTGAGTGAGTGAGTGAGTGAATGAGTGAGTGGCATTATAATCAGATGAAGGTCTGAATCCCCCCTGGTACAGTACTGTCCTCCCCTGACCAAGCTGCTGTGGTCCTCGCAAAAACCTACAATCCCCACTAACAGTCTCCAGATGGCCATTACTATACACACAGACCCTACGCTCGCTATTACTCCTTATGCAAACACTTGGTCTTTCTGTTTAATTCATCAGACCTTCTCTTTCCATTAATGTGTTTGTCTGACAGGCATGCTTGTCTTCAGTTTGACAAGAAGAAAAATCAAATGGAGCAGAGGACGAGAAGAAGCTACTGTGTGAAGAAAGAAAGTGAGAAATTAAAGAAAGAGGGGATGAGGTGAAGACAAATAAACACCATTGTTCTATAATCCCAAATTCTCTTTCTCTCTACACCTCCTTCTCCAACTCCCCCCTCTTTCTCTCATTTCTCTTTCTCTCTCTCTTGCTCTCACTCTCTACCTCCCCCTCATTCTCTCTCTCTCTCTCGTCCTCTCTCTCTCTCTCTCTCTCTCTCTCTCTCTCTCTCTCTCTCTCTCTCTCTCTCTCTCTCTCTCTCACTCTCTCTCTCTCTCTTCCTGTCTCTTTCTCTCTCTCTCTCTCTCTCATGTCCTTTTATTCTAGATGAAGAGGGTATCAGAGGGCTCTTTGTTCCAGTGGCGATGGTCTGTCATGAAGCAATCAGCAAAGAGCGACTGAGTCTTCCTGTAGTCCAGAGGAAGAGAAGAGGGCGATTACCCCGAACAGAGAGGTGGGGGGGACAGACAGACAGACAGACAGACAGACAGAGGACGAGAAGGTGAGAGAAAAATTGCTAGAGGGAGAGAAAGAAAAAAAAGAGTTGCACGGTATCTAAACTTTCCATCTTTTTTTCCCTTTTATATATGTTGTAGGAAAATATTTTATGCCTGGCTTCCTGTGCCCTCAATTTATAACCCCAAAGCCTTTGAGCTGTTGTCAACAAGGACAGAGTCTTTTGACTATTTCACAAAATCTCTCTCCCATCTCATCCTACACTCTTTCGCAATCTACTCTCTCTTTTGCTCTTGCTCACTCTTCCCTGTTCATTCTCTCTTCAGGTGAGTAGCGAGGAGGGGGAGGTAACTAACAGAGCCACAGTGTGAGCTTCGCTAGCTAACGGACGTCATCACACAGAGAGAGCTAGCTAGCTAACGGACGTCATCACACAGAGAGAGCTAGCTAGCTAACGGACGTCATCACACAGAGAGAGCTAGCTAGCTAACGGACGTCATCACACAGAGAGAGCTAGCTAGCTAACGGACGTCATCACACAGAGAGAGCTAGCTAGCTAACGGATGTCATCACACAGAGAGAGCTAGCTAGCTAACGGCCGTCATCACACAGAGAGAGCTAGCTAGCTAACATATGTCATCACACAGAGAGAGCTACCTAGCTAACAGCCATAATCACACAGAGAGAGCTAGCTAGCTAACAGACGTCATCACACAGAGAGAGCTAGCTAGCTAACAGCCTTCATCACAAAGAGAGACATAGCTAGCTAACAGCCGTCATCACACAGAGAGAGCTAGCTAGCTAACGGCCGTCATCACACAGAGAGAGCTAGCTAGCTAACAGCCGTCATCACACAGAGAGAGCTAGCTAGCTAACAGCCTTCATCACACAGAGAGAGCTAGCTAGCTAACAGCCTTCATCACACAGAGAGAGCTAGCTAGCTAGCTAACAGCCGTCTACTAAAAGGCCCATTGATGTTTTGCATGTTCTCAATGCTGCCTCATTACCTATCCAGTGGCAGCCTCTGTCATCCCCCCCTATCTGTGGGAGAGAAGGGAGACAGAAGGGGTATGTGTGTTGGGAATGGGCGTGGTCCTCCACTGTGAGCCCCCCCCCCCCACAACTGCCCTCTCTCGGTTCCCACCGACAGGTACCCCTGGAGGGAGGGGATAGGGGTTGGAGGGTGGAGGTGGGTGATTACCCAGGGGGGTCAGTGACAGGATGTTGGGGAACAAAGAGCAGTTCTTCAGAATCCACTTCATTCCAATCCACAACCTGTGCCTGAACAGTCACGGAATTCAAACAGCCACGCCAAACAAAGCACTGGGCTATATCCTCTCATACAGGCTTCACATCAATTCACACGATGCACACAGAGTTCAGGGGAGAGAGAGAAACACAGACAGACAGACAGACAGACAGACAGACAGACAGACAGACAGACAGACAGGCAGACAGACAGACAGACAGACAGACAGACAGACAGACAGACAGACAGACAGACAGACAGACAGACAGACAGACAGACAGACAGACAGACAGACAGACAGACAGTTATTTCTATCTTCCCAGGTTTACATATTTGAACTAATAGAACTATAATATAATAATATATAATATAATAATATAATATAATCTATAATAATAATAGAACAGTTCAAAGCCAAGCCGGAGATATTAACAAAGCATTGAATCTCAAGCATTTCTACATTTATTCATTTTTAGCAAAACGCCCAAAACGACTGGTTGTGGGTTTGGTGTTGACAATCCCTCTCGTTCTTCCTTCTCTCTCGTCCCCTCCCTGATTTCTCTCTTTCTCTTTCTTTGTTTTCTCTCTCTCTCTCTCTCTGTCTCTCTCTCTCTCTCTCTCTCTCCCTCTCTCTCTCTCTCTCTCTCTCTCTCTCTCTCTCCCCCCCCCTCTCTCTCTCTCTCTCTCTCTCTCTCTCTCTCTCTCTCTCTCTCTCTGTCTGTCTCTCTCTCTCTCTCCCCCCTCTCTCTTTTTCTCTTCTCTCTCTGTCTCTGTCTCTTTTCGCTCTCTCTGTCTCTGTCTCTCTCTCTCAATTAAATTCAAAGGGCTTTATTGGCATTGGAAACATATGTTTATATTGCCAAAGCAAGTTAAATAGATAATACACAAAAGTGAAACAAACAATAACGAATGAAGAGTAACCATTACACTCAGAAGTTTCAAAGGAATAGAGACATTTCAAATGTCATAATATGTTTTTATACAGTGTTGTAACGATGTGGAAATAAACGTAAATGTGGGTTGTATTTACAATGGTGTTTGTTCTTCACTGGTTGCCCTTTTCTTGTGGCAACAGGTCACACATCTTGCTGCAGTGATGTCACACTGTGGTATTTCACCCAATAGAAATGGGAGTTTATCAAAATTGGATTTGTTTTTTAATTCTTTGTGGATCTGTGTAATCTGAGGGAAATATGTGTCTCTAATATGGTCATACATTTGACAGGAGATTAGGAAGTGCAGCTCAGTTTCCACCTCGCTTTGTAGGCAGTGTTGCACATAGCCTGTCTCCTCTTGAGAGCCAGGTCTGCCTACGGCGGCCTTTCTCAATAGCAAGGCTATGCTCTCCAAGTCTATCTCTCTCTCTCTCTCTCTCTCTCTCTCTCTCTCTCTCTGTCTCTCTGTAACACAGGACAAGAAGACTATTGTGAAGTACCATAATTTATCATCAGACAGTTAGTAATGTTGCATTTTACACATACCCTCAACCCCTATCCCTTCTTACTGTGTAGCTGTTACGCAACAGTTGAGATTGGTTAGGGAGGAAGGTGAGGAATCAACTGGCGCCTAAAAACACTAGTTTCATGAAAATAATGAGAAAATACCACTTGTTTTTTTTTTTGGTCTGTTTTTAACCTTTTCAGGCAATTAGGACTTTTTTTTGCAGCAAGGACTGGTAAACATGTCTCTGACAGCATGGCAGAAAAAGACAAAACGCCAAACTCTTTTTCAAAAGCCAAAACAAAAGCAAAATCTTGCCACGTAAAATGAACTAAAAGTCAAAAGTGACCAACACTGGGCCGGTCCTGAACTGTCTACCCTATCTAATAAACTTGGGACCTGGTGGTGAAACGTTGTCTAATACATTCACAGTCCCTTTGTACCTTTTACTAACAAACTGCCACTTTCAGAACAGGAAGGGCTCCGGAGAGAGATTTCCCCCAGCTACAGTTACATTTAACAGCGAAATTCACAGCATCTCTCATTATAGAATTCAGCGGTGTGTGTGTGTGTGTGTGTGTGTGTGTGTGTGTGTGTGTGTGTGTGTGTGTGTGTGTGTGTGTGTGTGTGTGTGTGTGTGTGTGTGTGTGTGTGTGTGTGTGTGTGTGTGTGTGTGTGTGTGTGTGTGTGTGTGTGTGTACTGGGAGAGTGACAGAGAACACTTCAACCCTCACACTGCAGTCTAGGTGATATAAAATGACCTGCGTTCATGGTGTTGCTCCATAGGTATGTGAGTGTGTTGTACCACTGTGTGTGCATATGTGTTGCCCCAGCATGTGTGTGTGTGCGTGTGTGTGTCGTGCAGGACGTCGAGGTATCGCTGTGCTAATTTAAAACGTTTCCACCTCTGGACGCCTCTCTCTCTCCTTGTTTCCCCCGCCCCCCTTACTCTCTCTCTCTCTCTCTCTCTCTCTCTCTCTCTCTCTCTCTCTCTCTCTCTCTCTCTCAATTCAATTCAAGGGGCTTTATTGGCATGGGGAAACATATGTTAACATTGTCGAAGCAAGTGAAGTAGATAATATACAAAAGTGAAATAAACAATAAAAAGTATAAACAGTAAACATTACACTCACAGAAGTCATATTATGTCTATATACAATGTTGTAAGGATGTGCAAATAGTTGAAGTACAAAAGGGAAAATAAATGAACATAAATATGGGTTGTGTTTACAATGGTGTTTGTTCTTCACTGGTTGACCTTTTCTTGTGGCAACAGGTCTCTCTCTCTGAGTGATTTGCCCCTATGGTCTCTGTAGTCCAGACAGGAATGCTGGGTTATTTTCTGACAGATGGAGGGGGGGTATTGCAGGTTGGTACCCCACTGAGAGGGCAACACAGGGTGCTAGGTTAGGCTCAGAGAGGCCCCTGGTTCCCACATACCCAGCGCATATTACCTTTAGGATATGAAAGCCTACTGCACCTCTACCCCGTAGTTCTCTGTAGCGCTTCCTACGTCCCAGAGAAGCTGTCATTATCTATCATAGTTTATTGCTTTGTTTTACAGTGAAGTGTGTTTGCGATTTTAAATGCACTTTAAATAACGTTGTATTTCATTTCATTCTCAACAGGTTTCCTTATGCGCCATCCACTTAGTGAGGCTCCAAATTATAAGTCAAGTGCAAATGTGTTAATAACAAACAAAATGCAAATGCAAATAGTAATAATAAAATGCTAATCGTAAATTGACAGGCATATTTCATTATTAGGAAAATAAAAGTTTTTAAAGTTTTCAAACTTTATTGAAGTTATACATTTCATCTGTGTTATGTCATCAAGTTAAATTTGCATTCTCTACCAATCTTTTTTTTTAAAATTTATTGTATTTTTTACAGAACTGGATCATTTCAAATACATACAGACAGATCCACATTTAAATACTGTAAATGTACAGTACATTAGTTAGATAAACCAGTATTCTTATTATCTGATTGATTATTGACTTAAGGTATGGTGTTGTGAGGTTCATTCTGTCCCGATTTCTGTCTCTCTAATGGCCGTGCATCTCTGTGGGTTACTTATTATCATATACAGTACTTATTTCCTAAAAATAGACATTGTTGAAATATCTTCAGCAGGAGTAAAGACTGAAAAAAATAATTCACCGGCAGTCCAGCTAATCAATACTCAGATCAGATTGATAAGATTCTCTTTAATTATGATATGATTCTCTTTAATTTTGAAATGATTCTCTTTAATTATGATATGATTCTCTTTAATTATGATATGATTCTCTTTAATTTTGATATGATTCTCTTTAATTGTGATATGATTCTCTTTACTTTTGAAATGATTCTCTTTAATTATGATATGATTCTCTTTAATTATGATATGATTCTCTTTAATTTTGATATGATTCTCTTTAATTGTGATATGATTCTCTTTAATTTTGATATGATTCTCTTTACTTTTGAAATGATTCTCTTTAATTACGATATGATTCTCTTTAATTACGATATGATTCTCTTTAATTTTGATATGATTCTCTTTAATTTTGAAATGATTCTCTTTAATTGTGATATGATTCTCTTTAATTTTGATATGATTCTCTTTACTTTTGAAATGATTCTCTTTAATTATGATATGATTCTCTTTAATTATGATATGATTCTCTTTAATTTTGATATGATTCTCTTTAATTGTGATATGATTCTCTTTAATTTTGATATGATTCTCTTTAATTGTGATATGATTCTCTTTAATTTTTATATGACTCTCTTTAATTATGATATGATTCTCTTTAATGTTGATATGATTCTCTTTAATTATGATATGATTCTCTTTAATTATGATATGATTCTCTTTAATTATGATATGATTCTCTTTAATTTTGATATGACTCTCTTTAATTATGATATGATTCTCTTTAATTATGATATGATTCTCTTTAATTATGATATGATTCTCTTTAATTTTGATATGATTCTCTTTCATTTTGATATGACTCTCTTTAATTATGATATGACTCTCTTTAATTTTGATATCACTCTCTTTAATTATGATATGACTCTCTTTAATTATGATATGATTCTCTTTAATTATGATATGATTCTCTTTAATTTTGATATGATTCTCTTTAATTTTGATATGACTCTCTTTAATTATGATATGACTCTCTTTAATTATGATATGATTCTCTTTAATTATGATATGATTCTCTTTAATTTTGATATGATTCTCTTTAATTTTGATATGACTCTCTTTAATTATGATATGATTCTCTTTAATTTTGATATGATTCTCTTTAATTTTGATATGACTCTCTTTAATTATGATATGATTCTCTTTAATTTTGTTGAAATACATTTTACTATTACTTAAAGGTGTAGCATGCTCCACCATTTCCTAAGTGCCAAAATTGTAATAGTTTGGCCAATTTCAGTTTATGTGACAAAACAAGCAACGTAGAGAAAGAATCATTGTACAATCTAAACCACTGTGAAATATCTTTTAAATATGCAAATATTTTGTATTTTTCAGCTGTATGAAGCTGGTGTACAAAACCGAAAGTAAATGTCGAAACAAAAACGAAACAAATAGAGCACAACAAATGTAGGGCTTTTTAGACTTGCTTTCAATGAGAATGACAGATCTTTAACTCACATTTCTATATGAATTGCTGTACTAAATGTCAATGGCCATTACAGCATTGTAATACCATAATATAGGCCAATACAGTACTGTAATACCACAATATAGGTCAATACAGTACTGAAATACTGTAATATAGACGAATACAGTACTGTAATACAGTAATACAGGCCAATAAAGTACTGTAATACAGTAATATAGGCCAATACAGTACTGTAATACTGTAATATAGGCCAATACAGTACTGTAATACTGTAATATAGGCCAATACAGTACTGTAATACAGTAATATAGCCCAATGCAGTACTGTACTACAGTAACACAGGCCAATAAAGTACTGTAATACTGTAATATAGACCAATAAAGTACCGTAATACCATAATACAGGCCAATACAGTACTGTAATACAGCAATATAGGCCAATACAGTACTGTAATAAACTAGTATAGGCCAATAAAGTACTGTAGTATCTTAATATAGGCCAATACAGTACTGTAATACCATATTATAAGCCAATACAGGACTGTAATACAGTAATATAGGCCAAAACAGTACTGTAATATAGGCCAATACAGTTATTTTCTGGATTTTGATAATTAGTGGGTATCGGCCTAATTCTGTTCTGCATGCACTATTTGGTGTCTTACCTTGTACACTGAGGACATTTTTGCATAATTCTGCATACAGAGTCTCAATTTGGTGTTTGTCCCATTTTGTGAATTCTTGGTTGGTGAGCAGACCTCAGACCTGTTCTTTAACTGATTCAAGTACTTTTTTCTTCACTTTCTCTCTCTCTCTCTCTCTCTCTCTCTCTCTCTCTCTCTCTCTCTCTCTCAACAACACAGCTAAACCACAGAAAGTAGGACACAAATAAGCAGACCTTGAACGCAGGAGAAAGTAGCAGAGAGATGCATGATCGCAATGTTTAGAGGTCTCGGATAGAACCTTCATCACAGCACCCTATTCCCTATATAGTGCACTACTTTAGACCAGAGCCCTATGGCACCCTATTCCCTATATAGTGCACTACTTTAGACCAGAGCCCTATGGGACCCTATTCCCTATATAGTGCACTACTTTAGACCAGAGCCCTATGGAACCCTATTCCCTATATAGTGCACTACTTTAGACCAGAGCCCTATGGCACCCTATTCCCTATGTATAGTGCACTACTTTAGACCAGAGCCCTATGGAACCCTATTCCCTATATATAGTGCACTACTTTAGACCAGAGCCCTATGGAACCCTATTCCCTATATAGTGCACTACTTTAGACCAGAGCCCTATGGCACCCTATTCCCTATATAGTGCACTACTTTAGACCAGAGCCCTATGGCACCCTATTCCCTATATAAAGTGCACTACTTTAGACCAGAGCCCAATGGGCTCTGTAGAGAATAGGGGGCCATTTGGGATCTCACACTAATCATGTCTATGTTTTAACTCAGTCAGTATGTTGCTTCTCCACTGTTTGTCTCTGCTGCAATCAGCCCGACATTACAGTAAAGTCAAGGCCAGTATGCTGAGTACTGAAGTGGCCAGTATGCTGAGTACTGAAGTGGCCAGTATGCTGAGTACTGAAGTGGCCAGTATGCTGAGTACTGAAGTGGCCAGTATGCTGAGTACTGAAGTGGCCAGTATGCTGAGTACTGAAGTGGCCAGTATGCTGAGTACTGAAGTGGCC
>NC_059470.1:37145000-37152500 GCF_905237065.1 Salmo salar
ATCTAATCTATTATATATCTATATAACAACCCCTTTATCTAGTCTATTATATATCTATATAACACCTCTGTATCTAGTCTATTATATATCTATATAACAACCCTTTATCTAGTCTATTATCTATCTATATTACACCCCTTTATCTAATCTATTATATATCTATATAACAACCCCTTTATCTAGTCTATTATATATCTATATAACACCTCTGTATCTAGTCTATTATATATCTGTATAACAACCCTGTACCTAGTCTATTATATATCTATATAACAACCCTTTATCTAGTCTATTATATATCTATATAACAACCCTTTATCTAATCTATTATATATCTATATAACACCTCTGTATCTAGTCTATTATATATCTATATAACAACCCTTTATCTAGTCTATTATCTATCTATATTACACCCCTTTATCTAATCTATTATATATCTATATAACAACCCCTTTATCTAGTCTATTATATATCTATATAACACCTCTGTATCTAGTCTATTATATATCTATATAACAACCCTGTACCTAGTCTATCATCTAGCTATGTTTGCAAATGGCTCAGGAGAAAAAGTGATGTCGATGAAATGTGATTTGATCTCAAAGTGACTTCCCTGGTTAAATAAAGGATAAATTAATACATTTTTAAGAAATCCCCCCCCCCCAAAAAAAAATGTAGAGTGTGTTCTGTAGCATTTTCTATTTATTGGGAGATGAAAATAGCATATTTTTTACGTATGCAGACAGACCACATCTTGCTTCTTTTTGTTGTTTGTTAGCATGCTATTCTAGATTTAACTGGAAAAACTTGGGGCTTTAAAGTGTCAAAACCAAATGTAGTAATATACTTAGTTGAGATAGAGCAGAGGAAAAAATATGCATCGCACGTTCAAATCATTATATAAGCAGCGAACAGCTCAACTGCCAATTCATCTGCGAGCGGTTTCATCGCACATGAAACAAAATCAAAACACAGGACAGATGTTGGAGGAGAAACCACATTTAAAGCTTTTGTCACAAACTGCCATTTTTCAAATGATTGGGGCACATCTATTAAAGAAAGTGGATTGTAACGATTGGGCGAAAGCATAAGGAAATATTTAACCAGCCAATTAACTTTGATCACAATGACTGCGTTTGGAATGTCTCAGTCACTCTACTCCTTCGGTTGTCAGAGGGTGTACAAACAATTTATTTTTCTCTTTATATCTCTTTCTTTCTCTCTCTCTCTCTCTCTCTCTCTCTCTCTCTCTCTCTCTCTCTCTCTCTCTCTCTCTCTCTCTCTAACTCTCTTTCTCTCCATGGCCCTCTCTCTCTGCCCCTCTCTTTTCTTCTGTCATTTTTCTCTTCTTCTCCAGAACATGCTGGAGACTAATCAGGTTTGGCAGACTGTTCTCAGCTCTCCACACACTTAAATATCAAACAAAACATATCCTCTGCTGCGCTGAGAGGAGAGGTGAGCCTAGAGCAGGACTGGCCGGTTGAAGCTAAGTCTGATGGCTGGGCCAAGCTGTGTCTGGCCGGATGAAGCTAAGTCTGATGGCTGGGCCAAGCTGTGTCTGGCCGGTTGAAGCTAAGTCTGATGGCTGGGCCAAGCTGTGACTGGCCGGATGAAGCTAAGTCTGATGGCTGGGCCAAGCTGTGTCTGGCCGGTTGAAGCTAAGTCTGATGGCTGGGCCAAGCTGTGTCTGGCCGGATGAAGCTAAGTCTGATGGCTGGGCCAAGCTGTGTCTGGCCGGTTGAAGCTAAGTCTGATGGCTGGGCCAAGCTGTGTCTGGCCGGTTGAAGCTAAGTCTGATGGCTGGGCCAAGCTGTGTCTGGCCGGTTGAAGCTAAGTCTGATGGTTGGGCCAAGCTGTGTCTGGCCGGTTGAAGCTAAGTCTGATGGCTGGGCCAAGCTGTGTCTGGCCGGTTGAAGCTAAGTCTGATGGCTGGGCCAAGCTGTGTCTGGCCGGTTGAAGCTAAGTCTGATGGTTGGGCCAAGCTGTGTCTGGCCGGATGAAGCTAAGTCTGATGGCTGGGCCAAGCTGTGTCTGGCCGGATGTAACCAAGTCTGTGTAGATAAGTCTGTGTAGATAAGTCTGTGTAGATAAGTCTGTGTAGATAAGTCTGTGTAGGTCTACGGTTAGGCCTGGTGGGAGACACTGTTGTTTAAACATACAGTACTTCAGACTACTTTGACCTGCTGGTGTTTGGTTCAGGTTAGTGAGCCAGAGGGTTGCCGGTTTGAATCCCGGGTCAGACGGGAAAAGTCTGTCAGGAAGTGATCTAAACCCCTAGATGTCATTGCCTGCTGTTGTGCCCTAAAGCAAGACACTTAACCTACCCCCCACACAACAACAGCTCCCCGGGGCCCGGTGTGACAGCACTCCGCACCTCTCCAAAAAACCTACGTATGTATGTATGTACTTGTGGGGTTTGTGTTAAAAAATGAAGTCAAATTTCGTTTGGATCTTGTGTGGAATTGACCAATGAATTGATCTTCATGTTAAACTCTCTCTCTCTCTCTCTCTCTCTCTCTCTCTCTCTCTCTCTCTCTCTCTCTCTCTCTCTCTCTCTCTCTCTCTCTCTCTCTCTCTCTCTCTCACTGACTCTGTCTCTGTCTATGTCTCTGTCTCTCTCTCTCTCTAGGGGTGGAGCAGACAGACAGACAAACACACAGACCCCAACGTCCCCTCTAAACTCTCCTGCCACCCCTTATCCTTGTACCCCAGCGGCAGATTTGACACCAACTCTGCATGAATCAGACGGGGGACGGGGGACGTGGGGACGGGGAGAGATTTCATGCCGTGACTGAAGAGTTGGCGGACAGCGACACCAGGCACACAGCATGACAGACAGAACGGCTCCAGAAACACTAGAGCCTGACAAATTGCCCAAGTCTTTATGAGAAGGGGGTGGGGGGCATAGAAAAGGGGGGCAGGGTGCAAGGGGGATAGATAGAGAATGGGGGTGTGGGGCATAGAGAAGGGGGGCAGGGTGCAAGGGGGATAGATAGAGAATGGGGGTGTGGGGCATAGAGAAGGGGGCAGGGTGCAAGGGGGATAGATAGAGAATGGGGGTGTGGGGCATAGAGAAGGGGGGCAGGGTGCAAGGGGGATAGATAGAGAATGGGGGTGTGGGGCATAGAGAAGGGGGGCAGGGTGCAAGGGGGATAGATAGAGAATGGGGGTGTGGGGCATAGAGAAGGGGGGCAGGGTGCAAGGGGGATAGATAGAGAATGGGGGTGTGGGGCATAGAGAAGGGGGGCAGGGTGCAAGGGGGATTGATAGAGAATGGGGGTGTGGGGCATAGAGAAGGGGGCAGGGTGCAAGGGGGATAGATAGAGAATGGGGGTGTGGGGCATAGAGAAGGGGGGCAGGGTGCAAGGGGGATAGATAGAGAATGGGGGTGTGGGGCATAGAGAAGGGGGCAGGGTGCAAGGGGGATAGATAGAGAATGGGGGTGTGGGGCATAGAGAAGGGGGGCAGGGTGCAAGGGGGATAGATAGAGAATGGGGGTGTGGGGCATAGAGAAGGGGGCAGGGTGCAAGGGGGATAGATAGAGAATGGGGGTGTGGGGCATAGAGAAGGGGGGCAGGGTGCAAGGGGGATTGATAGAGAATGGGGGTGTGGGGCATAGAGAAGGGGGCAGGGTGCAAGGGGGATAGATAGAGAATGGGGGTGTGGGGCATAGAGAAGGGGGGCAGGGTGCAAGGGGGATAGATAGAGAATGGGGGTGTGGGGCATAGAGAAGGGGGGCAGGGTGCAAGGGGGATAGATAGAGAATGGGGGTGTGGGGCATAGAGAAGGGGGGCAGGGTGCAAGGGGG
This sequence comes from Salmo salar, assembly GCF_905237065.1. Lineage (NCBI taxonomy): Eukaryota > Metazoa > Chordata > Actinopteri > Salmoniformes > Salmonidae > Salmo > Salmo salar. The sequence continues at coordinate 37,148,812 of NC_059470.1, forward strand.
ATAGATAGAGAATGGGGGTGTGGGGCAAGTGGGGACGAGAAACTGAGAGACTGACAGCACTTGTAAAATTCCTAGTGTCCCTTGGGCTCCGTGATAATAGTTTACCACTGTGGAACTGGAAACTGAGAAATGGGCTCAATGGGCTCCCCGCTATTAAACCCCTCGACTCGACTGACACACCGGTCCATCAATCTAAGTTACATAAACAAAACAATCCCCATCAAAATCAGTCAGATGAAGACAGAGATAATTGTTTTCTTTTGCATTGGACGCGTCTCAATCCACCATATCTGTCAGTGTTGCATTTCCTCATCTGCGTTGAAAAGGTGACGGAGTTAAAGAGAGCAGATGTTCGTCAGACCATGAGACAAATCCCGGAAAATTCTAGCCTACCGACGAAGAAAAATAAAAAAACGTCTCAGCCGCCCGAAACGGTTTTGACCCACTAACCGTAAATGTTAACGTCTACACTCCTAACGGTCCTGGTGCGTTGATTGAAAGAAGAGCGTCCAGAACACTTTCAGAGATGTTACACACAGTATACAGTGACATGACAGAAACATCTCTTACCTCCAAGTCGTTGAAGAATAAGTGCGTGTCTGCCAAGTTAAAGATCATCTCTTCCATCCTCAGTCCTAGTGACACGGACGTTGGGGGATCCTGGAGATGAGAGAAAACCATGGGATATAATCAACATGGAATATAATAAAACCATAATACAATACAGATACAATATAATTATCCTGGAGATGAGAGAAAACCATGGGATATAATCAACATGGAATATAATAAAACCATAATACAATACAGATACAATATAATTATCCTGGAGATGAGAGAAAACCATGGGATATAATCAACATGGAATATAATAAAACCATAATACAATACAGATACAATATAATTATCCTGGAGATGAGAGAAACCATGGGAAAAATAATATAAAAACAAAAAATACAGATACAATATAATTATCCTGGAGATGAGAGAAAACCATGGGATATAATCAACATGGAATATAATAAAACCATAATACAATACAGATACAATATAATTACAAATATGATATAATGACATAGCTTCTTGTAAATAAAACACAAAATAAATGGATGCATTGACGAGGTGCTTCTTGTATTGTCTGCTTGTCCTTGTCGCGTTATCACCGATGTTTTATATTTGGCAATCCCGTTTCGCCTTGGTGTTTCAATAAAGTACTTTCTTATCTTACACTAAACATGGAACTAAATGAAAACATACGACAGAAACTAAAACTAAACACATAAATCATAAACAATAATTCCAGAGCATTAAACGTTGATTTAGAAATCATCATCGATAATTCATGTCTCTTCAAGCATTCAATTATCGACACTTTTACGCCGATGGAATTCTCTTCCAGAGCACTCTGACCTCAAAGAGACAAGAAGACAGGAGACTTAAATTCAAGGTTTAGTTTGTTTTTACCACCTTACAGACAGACTACATTAGCAGTCAGAGAGGAAGGAGAGTTGAATCAACGCAGTAGAAGCGTGACTAGTCTTAGAAGGGGGGAGGTCGATTTTTAAGACGAGGACCATGTGGTAACCTTGTCGTAAATACTACATTCCACACGTAGTTATGTTAATTAACGCGTAATAAGGCTGGCTGCTGTAAAGACCACAGTGTTGCCGATGTCACACACCTGCTGAAATTCCCCAAGCTTCTCAGAAGAAGGGATTTGAAGAAATGTTAACATCATGTAAATACTCTATTTTGATCATTTATTTGTTGTAATAGAGACAAATATATGTTTATTTTTATTTTTATGACACTACTAATATACTTTAAAAAACTCTATTAGCTCAGTGTTAAAAAACTCTATTAGCTCAGTGTTAAAAAACTCTATTAGCTCAGTGTTAAAAAACTCTATTAGCTCAGTGTTAAAAAACTCTATTAGCTCAGTGTTAAAAAACTCTATTAGCTCAGTGTTAAAAAACTCTATTAGCTCAGTGCTAAAAAACTCTATTAGCTCAGTGTTAAAAAACTCTATTAGCTCAGTGCTTCTCAAGCCAAATTATATTGATACACCCGATGTTAGGAATAATTGCAATTTTTCACTTCTGAATTGTGTTCTTCTTCCCCCCTCTGTCTGTCTGTCTGTCTGTCTGTCTGTCTGTCTGTCTGTCTGTCTGTCTGTCTGTCTGTCTGTCTGTCTGTCTGTCTGTCTGTCTGTCTGTCTGTCTGTCTGTCTGTCTGTCTGTCTGTCTGTCTGTCTGTCTGTCTGTCTGTCTGTCTGTCTGATATAACAAGGAGGAAGAGAGACCTGGGCTCTAAATAGTTGATGAACTGAGACGCCGTTCTGCACATCTCTGTTGTACTGCGTTGTTATTTGTCTGTTTGTGTCCTGCCTGTTAGCTTACGCAATTCTTTCCATTCTCCTTTTTGACCTCTCTCATCAACAAGCTGTTTTTGCCCAGAGGACTGCTGCTGACTGGATGTTGTTTGTTTGTCTCACCGTTCTCAGTAAACTCTAGACACTGTGGTGCGTGAAAAGCCCAGGAGGCCGTTTCTGAGATACTGGAAGTGGTGCACCTGGCACCGACGATCAGACCACTCTGAAAGTTGCTTCGGTCACTTGTTTACTCCATTCTAACGTTCAATGGAACAGTAACTGAATGCCTCGATGCCTGTCCGCCTGCTTTATACAGCAAGTCACGTGACCCACTGTCTGTACGAGCGATCCATTTTTGTGAATGGGGTGGTGTACCTAATAAACTGGCCACTGAGTCTACACATCGACGCTACGAGGTTGGAATAATACCATGAAATGGTGAAAATGATGATAATGACCTTTTAGTGTAAGAGCTGTTTGAAAAGACTGGCTGAAATTTCGGCCTGCTATGGTGGGTTGGAGTTTTGGTCTGCTCGGTGACATCACCTGGCGATAAACGTGTTAATAGACCAATAAGAAAGAGAGTTCTAAACCTCTCTGCCAATAACAGCTAGTTTTCAGTTTCCTCATCCCCACTCAGACAGCCTCCAGACACTCATAGCAAAATTCTTGACTGACAAATTGGTCTTTTTCCAAGAAAATAATGTTGTTTTATTTATTTTTTAACAATTTTAATTGATAACATTCACAGTAAGGTACTTAATGTTACCCAGAAATAATTTGATATTGAGATAAAAATGGCTGCATTGGACCTTTACAGTTCATCTCTTTCTGTTTCTGACCGTACGGGTTCATCCTGTGTATCTGTTTCTGACCATACGGGTTCATCCTGTGTATCTGTTTCTGACCATACGGGTTCATCCTGTGTATCTGTTTCTGACCATACGGGTTCATCCTGTGTCTCTGTTTCTGACCATACGGGTTCATCCTGTGTATCTGTTTCTGACCGTACGGGTTCATCCTGCGTCTCTGTTTCTGACCGTACGGGTTCATCCTGTGTATCTGTTTCTGAGCTGACCATACGGGTTCATCCTGTGTCTCTGTTTCTGACCGTACGGATTCATCCTGTGTCTCTGTTTCTGACCATACGGGTTCATCCTGTGTCTCTGTTTCTGACCATACGGGTTCATCCTGTGTCTCTGTTTCTGACCATACGGGTTCATCCTGTGTCTCTGTTTCTGACCGTACGGATTCATCCTGTGTCTCTGTTTCTGACCATACGGGTTCATCCTGTGTATCTGTTTCTGACCGTACGGGT
>NC_059470.1:37157500-37190000 GCF_905237065.1 Salmo salar
CCTGCATTGCTTGTTGTTTGGGTTTTAGGCTGGGTTTCTGTATAAACACTTTCAGACATCAGCTGATGTAAGAAGGGCTTTATAAATACATTTGATTTAATTTTATAGATAATTTGCGTCACCAGTGAGGGAGTGATTTGCTTCCTACAAGAACACAAAACATGTACATTTCTAGACATCTTTGAAAAGCATTTCAGGCCACACACACAGCCACACACACACAGACACACGCACACAGCCACACGCACACAACCACACACTCACACAGCCACACACACAGCCACACACAGCCACACACACAGCCACACACACAGCCACACAGAGACACACAGCTACACACACAGCCACACACACAGCCACACACACAGCCACACACAGAGACACACAGCCACACACACAGCCACACACACAGCCACACACAGCCACACACACAGCCACACACAGCCACACACACAGCCACACACACAGCCACACACAGAGACACACAGCCACACACACAGCCACACACACAGCCACACACACAGCCACACACAGAGACACACAGCCACACACACAGCCACACACAGACACACACACAGCCACACACACAGACACACACAGAGACACACACACAGACACACACACAGACACACACAGAGACACACAGCCACACACACAGCTACACACACAGCCACACACAGATACACACACAGCCACACACACAGACACACACACAGCCACACACACAGCCACACACAGCCACACACACAGCCACACACAGCCACACACACAGCCACACACACAGCCACCAAGACACACAGCCACACACACAGCCACACACACAGCCACACACACAGACACACACACAGCCACACACACAGAGACAGACACACAGCCACACACAGACACACTCAGACACACAGCTTGACGTTAGAGAGTGACGTCACTCACCCGGCCGTATCTGTTAGCGTAAGACCCTGTGAGCAACGAATGGAAAACGATGATGGTCTCATCCAAGTCCCAGATGAACACTCGCTGGAGAGAGAGAGAGAGAGAGAGAGAGACAGAGAGAGAGAGAGAGAGAGAGAGAGAGAGCGAGAGAGACAGAGAGAGAGAGAGAGAGAGAGAGAGAGAGAGAGACAGAGAGACAGAGAGACAGAGAGACAGAGAGACAGAGAGACAGAGAGACAGAGAGACAGGAAAAGGGGGAGGGGGAGGGGCAAAATCAATGTTCGCACTCTGTACCTTGCAATTTGATCTCCCCTGGTCATCCATCCATCCACCCCCTGCCCTTTACATTAGCCCGATAAATAGTGACTCATTCATTAATTAACTAGATATGTTAACATGCTGTAATGTCACCGTCAGAATGGGGTGAGATGAATAACTCTGAAAATCATATCTTAATAATAACTAATTATGCAAAGCCCCACATCTAATCCTTAACACTTTACTTTGACATGTGGAAGGGCTGGTGTCTATATGTACTTCATATACACAGTTACAAACCCATATGTTATTACATAATCATGGGCACACTTTCCTGACATATGGCAAACATTTGACATTCACATAGTTACCCATATAGTTATCCATATAGTTACCCATATAGTTATCCATATAGTTATCCATATAGTTACCCATATAGTTACCCATATAGTTACCCATATAGTTACCCGTATAGTTACCCATATAGTTATCCATATAGTTATCCATATAGTTATCCATATAGTTACCCGTATAGTTACCCGTATAGTTATCCATATAGTTACCCGTATAGTTATCCATATAGTTACCCATATAGTTATCCGTATAGTTACCCGTATAGTTACCCATATAGTTACCCATATATTTACCCATATAGTTACCCATATAGTTACCCATATAGTTAGCCATATAGTTATCCATATAGTTATCCATATAGTTACCCATATAGTTACCCGTATAGTTACCCATATAGTTACCCATATAGTTACCCGTATAGTTACCCATATAGTTATCCATATAGTTATCCGTGTAGTTATCCATATAGTTACCCGTATAGTTACCCGTATAGTTACCCGTATAGTTACCCGTATAGTTACCCATATAGTTACCCGTATAGTTACCCGTTTAGTTACCCGTATAGTTACCCGTATAGTTATCCATATAGTTACCCATATAGTTACCCGTATAGTTACCCATATAGTTACCCGTATAGTTACCCGTATAGTTATCCATATAGTTATCCATATAGTTACCCATATAGTTACCCGTATAGTTACCCATATAGTTACCCGTATAGTTACCCGTATAGTTACCCATATAGTTATCCATATAGTTACCCGTATAGTTACCCATATAGTTACCCATATAGTTGCCCGTATAGTTGCCCGTATAGTTACCCGTATAGTTATCCATATAGTTACCCGTATAGTTACCCATTTAGTTACCCATATAGTTGTCCATATAGCTGTCCATATAGTTACCCATATAGTTACCCATATAGTTACCCATATAGTTACTAGTTTAGTTACCCATATAGTTACCCATATAGTTACCCATATAGATACTAGTTTAGTTACCCGTATAGTCACCCATATAGTTACTAGTTTAGTTACCCATATAGTTACCCATATAGTTACCCATATAGATACTAGTTTAGTTACCCGTATAGTTACCCATATAGTTACCCATATAGTTACCCATATAGTTACCCATTTAGTTACCCATATAGTTACCCATATAGTTGTCCGTATAGTTACCCGTATAGTTACCCATATAGTTACCCTTATAGTTACCCATATAGTTACCCATATAGTTACTGGTTTAGTTACCCGTATAGTTACCCATATAGTTGTCCATATAGTTGTCCATATAGTTACCCATATAGTTACCCATATAGATACTTGTTTAGTTACCCATATAGTTACCCATATAGTTACCCATATAGTTACCCGTATAGTTACCCGTATAGTTACCCGTATAGTTACCGGTATAGTTACCCGTATAGTTACCCGTATAGTTACCCGTATAGTTACCCGTATAGTTACCCGTATAGTTACCCATATATTTACCCATATAGTTACCCATATAGTTACCCATATAGATACCCATATAGTTACCCATATAGATACCCATATAGTTACCCATATAGTTACCCATATAGATACCCATATAGTCACCCATGTAGATACCCATATAGTTACCCATATGTTTTATGTAACATTACAGGCAGTTATCTATCTATTCAGACCCCAAGGATTTGTGGGATTAAAATAAAAATAAAAAATAAACAATATACACAAAATGCTCTAATGTCAAAGTGAAAGGAAAATTCTAACATTTTCAAAGATGAATACAAATTAAATAAATAAAATATAGTCGTTGCATAAGTAGTTAGCCCTCTGAGTCAATATATGTTAGAATCACCTTTGCCAGTGATTACATTTGTGAGTCTTCTTGGGTAAGTCTCTAAGAGTCATTACAGCTGGGGGTCTTCTTGGGTAAGTCTCTAAGAGTCATTACAGCTGGGAGTCTTCTTGGGTAAGTCTCTAAGAGTCATTTCAGCTGGGACTCTTCTTGGGTAAGTCTCTAAGAGTCATTTCAGCTGGGAGTCTTCTTGGGTAAGTCTCTAAGAGTCATTACAGCTGGGAGTCTTCTTGGGTAAGTCTATACGAGCTTTACACACCTGGCTTATCCAATATTTGGCTGTTATTATTTTCTAAATTCTTCAAACTCGGTCATGATTTTGGGGATCATGGCTAGACAGCCATTTTCAAATTTTGACACAGATTTTCAAGCAGATTTAAGTCAAAACTGTAACTTGGCCACTTCTTGGTAATTAACTCTAGTGTATATTTGGCCTTGTGTTTTAGGTTATTGTCCTGCTGAAAGGTGAATTCCCTGTGTCTGGTGTAAAGCAGACTGGAAGTAGGTTTTCCTCTAGGATTGTGACTGTGCTTAGCTTCATCCCGTTTCTTTTTATCCTGAAAAACTCCCCAGTATTTGCCGATGTCAAGTATACCCATAACATGATGCAGCTACCACCATACTTAAAAATAAGGAGGCAGTTACTCAGTGATGTGTTGTGTTGGATTTGCCCCAAACATAAGGCTTTGCATTCTGACCAAAAAGTGTCTTCCTATGCTGTGTATTCTTATTTGCAGTATTACTTCAGTGCCTCAATGCATGTTTTTGGAATATTTTTGTATTATGTATATTTGTGTCCTTGTTTTTACTCTGTCATTTAGGTCATTATTGTGGATTAACTACAATGTTGTTGATCCATCCACCATCTAGTTTTCTCCCATCGAAGAGTGTTCATCAACTCTGTAGCTGTTAAAGAATCACCAATGACATCATGGTAATATCCTTGAGCAGTTTCCTTCCTCTCCTGCAGCTCAGTTCAGAAGGACGACTGTATCTTTGATGTGTGTCTGTGGTGGTTTAATAAATAATCCCAACGGTAGAATTATTAACTTGACCGTGATTAAAGAGATATTCTACGTCTGATTTGTTATCATGACCCGTCTACCAATCACTGCCCTTCTTTATGAGGCGTTCAAAAAAGCTCCCTGGTCTTTGTTGTTGAATCTGTGCTTGAAATCCAATACTTGACTGAGAGACCTGTACGTATGGGGGACAGAGGAAGGGTTAGTCATTAAAAAAAAAAAATCGTGTCAACCCCTTTTTCTGTCACTCATAACTTATTATGTGATATGTTAAGTCATATTTGACCTCTGAACTAATTTAGCCTAAACAAAGGAGCTGAATACTTTATGCAACGACGATATTTTAGTTCTGCATGTTTTACTCGGCTTATTATTTTTCTGTCGATTGTTGACAATAAAACGACAATTAAATACATTTTAACCCCACTTTGTAGCACAATAAAATGGGAACCAGTCCAAAAGGGTCTCAGAGGAGGTAGACCCATCATCTCACCATAATCTCACTATAATATAATAATATAATACTCTAAACAAAATCCATAGTCGATAAGAACAACAACGAAATATAAATAAATGGTTTAATAATTTTTTTGGTGTAGAAGTGTTTTCCTTTTATTGGCATTCATTAAGAGCACTTAAAAAGCACCATTGAAAATAAATGTTATAGTCAATAAACATTTCAGAAATCAATAATAGGTTAAGGTTACAAAAGAGCGTTGAGTTTTGTTCATGTGTGTGATGTGTTAACCTTGGTGTGGCGTTGGGGGTAATTGGATTAGTCTATTGTGCCTCAGACAGGGTGAGGCTGTCTGTCGCCAAGGTAACGCACACACACACACACACACACACACACACACACACACACACAGTCACTCACCTCAAGGTCAGAATCAGGCGGTGGTGAAGGGTTGTTGTTCCTTCTCCCTCGGCCACGTGACTTTCCATCCGAGGCACGCCGCAATCGATCCGATTCTGAATCTTTAATGGGCGTTGATGGACTGTGGATGGTACTGTAATCTCCTGGGGGGGGGGGACAGAGGGAGGGATGGAAAAAGGAGAAGAAGAAGAGATTGTTTTAAATAAAGAGAAGGAAATGATGTATCTCTTTCACCTTTAGAACTCAGAAGAGTGGAGAGAGCTATCGGCAGCGACATTTTGGATTGTAAAGTGTGCGTGTGCGTGTGTGTATGGTGGTTAGAGCGTTGGACTAGTAACCGAAAGGTTGCAAGATCGAATCCCCGAGATGACAAGGTAAAAATCTGTCGTTCTGCCCATGAACAAGACAGTTTAACCCACTGTTCCTAGACCGTCATTGTAAATAAGAATGTATTCTTAACTGACTTGCCTACTTAAATAAACGTAAAATAAAAAAAATACAAAAATGTGTGTTAAATAATGACAACTAGACGATAACAACATTCAAACTATTTTCTATTGTAAGGTTTCCAGAGCGTTAGACAGACAGGCAGGACAGAGATAATAACATCAGTATTCTATTGTTCAGATTATCTCTAATCTGAATGATCTGTAACCCTGGCTAGTTAGAAATTCCTCTAATCTTATTTCACTTGATGATGATGATGATGATGATGATGACATCAGAGCTCTACTGTCAGAAGGAGCGTTAATGTGATTCCTGTTAAAGGGGCGAGACGCTCCTCTCTGCAGTTAATTCATATTTTCTACCATAATGCATTTTTACATTTTTACATTTTAGTCATTTTAGCAGACACTCTTATCCAGAGCGACTTACAGTAGTGAATGCATATATTTCATACATTTATTTTTTCAGATTTTTTCATTGAGTGCTAGGGTAACAAAGGGTGGGTTAAGAATGGAAAGGAGGGGTAACAGCAATTAAAAACAGTTATCACCCCTCAAAAAATATATGTGAATTTATATTTCTTTAATAATACCAATTTCTAGATTTTCTTGGGACCGCCAACATTCGGGGAGGGTTTTGGGTGGCAATTGGGAGGTGGAGGGGTAACGTTGATTATAACAAATTCAAAACAATTATCACAATATTATAGTTTATTTTATTTTAAAAAACCAGTAATGGTTACCATAATGAGTGGCCCTGGCGTCATAGCCACCCCCTCCAGAGCCGTCTGATCCTGGAGACGGAGGGTGGGTTGCCTGGGGGGCCTGGGGCCTACCTGCTGGGGGGTCTGTGAGGGCCTGGCTGGTCAGGGCGCTGGGGGGCTCCTGGAGGGTGTAGGTGGCTGTGGTGGAGGGAGTGGTGGGACTGGTGTTGTTGCTGGTCATATAGGGGGAGGTGTAGGGAGAACTGTTGTAATACTGGGAGTACTGGCCCTGGCCGAACGCTGGGTAGCTCGGGTAGTCCTGGAGGGAGAGAAGGGAGGATGGATGGATGGATGAAAGAGTCAGAGAAAGAGAGAATGACAGAGAAAAAGAAAGAGAGAAACAGTAGAGAAACAGTTGATATATATATATAGAGAGAGAGAACGAGAGAGAGAGAGAGAGAGAAAGAGAGAGAGAGAGAACGAGAGAGAGAGAGAGAGAGAGAGAGAGAGAGTGAGAGCGAGAGAGAGAGAGAGAGAGAGAGAGAGAGAGAGAACGAGAGAGAGAGAGAGAGAACGAGAGAGAGAGGGAGAGACAGAGAGAGAGAGAGAGAACGAGAGAGAGAGGGAGAGACAGAGAGAGAGAGAGGAGAGTAAGTAATGGCCCAGTGGTGCTACTTTACAGTCCAGATTCCAAAACATAAATGTAAACATATGTCTGTTGTGTCCGACATCTGGACAGCGATCTGTCTTGGTATTTTTTTGGGGGGTTCACATCTCAAATGATTTCCTATTCCCTATGTAGTACATTACTTCTGGCCAAGGCTCCGGTCAAAAGGAGTGTACTTTATAGGAACATAGAGTTCCGTTTGGGACCTGACCCTTTTTGTCTGTGGCATAATTCATATGTGCCAGGTGTAAGGGATCATCCCTGTCTACAACACTACAGATGTTATGAGGGATTACTGTATGATTCACGTGACGTGGATCCATTGGAAATGAACTGTATCATACATTATGTCAAAATGTCAAGTGTGTCAAATGGCACCCTGTTTCTTGCATAATAGTGCACTTCTACCCTGTGGGCTCTGGTCACAATTAGTGCACTGTAGGGAACGTGGGTGCTATTTGGGATACACTCCAAGGTTCCCAGGATCTTATAAAAAAATAAAAAAAAAGAGTACAGTACCTCTTAATATAAACCCAATGATGCTAAACATCTTCTATACGCTATCAGAATGACGACATTGGTACCTGCTGTGTACTGTTGAAGCCAGTTGAGTTTGTGAGGGCGTTGCTTCCGGCGTACAGTCCTGACGTGGTTGTGAAGGTGCCACCTGGGGAGGACATGGAAACATACGGTTATCACTAAGGATTAATACATATGACTTACAAACTCAACGACATATGATATCGTGTGATATATGATAACTGCCTTGTTCAGGGGCAGAACAATAGATTTTTAACTAGTCAGCTCGGGGATTCGATCTAGCAACCTTTTCGGTGACTGGCCCAATGCTCTAACCACTATGCTACCTGCCGCCGCAATATGTATACGATAGCATATGATATATGATAGTGTATGGTATATGATAGTGTATGGTATATGGTAATGTCCCCAATCAAACATCAATGGCCAATAGAATATGGCTAAGCCCTCTATATTTTTGCAGTCATGTTGTTTATGGCACATTATAACACTGAACTAAAAACATTTCCACAGAGAAAATAAATGGATTACCACATTTTCACAAAAAGGGACAAAACCAAGAGAGAGAAATATGTTTTGTGGACCAATGATTTCAAGTAGCCAACAGTGAGGTGTAGAGAGAGAAAAGGAGCGAGAGAGAGAGAAAGAAAGAGAGAGAGAGAGAGAGAGAGAGAGAGAGAGAGAGAGAGAGAGAGAGAGAGAGAGAGAGAGAGAGAGAGAGAGAGAGAGAGAGAGAGAGAGAGACAGAGACAGAGAGAGAGAGAGAGAGAGAGAGAGAGCAAGACAGAGAGAGACAGAGAGAGACAGAGAGAGGGTGAGAGAGAGAAAGAAAGAGAGAGAGAAAGAAAGAAAGAAAGAGAGAGAGAGAGAGAGAGAGAGAGAGAGAGAGAGAGAGAGAGAGAGAGAGAGAGAGAGAGAGAGAGAGAGAGAGAGAGAGAGAGAGAGAGACAGAGACAGAGAGAGAGACAGAGAGAGAGAGAGAGAGAGAGAGAGAGAAAGAAAGAGAGAGAGAAAGAGAGAGAGACAGAGAGAGAGAGAGAGAGAGAGAGAGAAAGAGAGAGAGACAGAGAGAGAGACAGAGAGGGAGAGAGAGAGAAAGAGAGAGAGACAGAGAGAGAGAGAAAGAGAGAGAGAGAAAGAGAGCAAGACAGAGAGAGACAGAGAGACAGGAAGGGACCTGCTCTCTCAGGTGTCTCAGAGCCTCACAGTATGCTAAACACTCAGCCTGTTGTGTTGGGGCTACCGAAGGGTGGAGGAGTGGGGGAGGAGGGAGGGAGGGGGGAATGGGGGAGGAGGGAGGGAGGGAGGGAGGGGGGGGTTAGGCTACAGGAGCGCTTAATGAATATGTAGAACCTGTCTTCTCTTCACTGCTTTAAAATAACGTTTCTAATTCATTCAAAGAGGAAGAGCTGATTTGATCTAATGGCTTCTGAGAGAGACAGGCTGGGGCTGCTGCCCTGAGAGAGACAGGCTGGGGCTGCTGCCCTGAGAGAGAAGAAGGGATGAAAAGACGAGAGGAGAGGAGGAGAGGCCCTTGGGCATGACTCTTCTCTTCTCCCTCCCTCCCTCCCTCCTCCCTCCCTCCCTCCCTCCCTCTAGAGGACAGGGAGAAGCCTCGGCAGAATAGTTCTTTGATTTTCAGCAGAATGTATAGATAAAATGATCGTTGACGAATTCTCTGGACCAATGTCTGGTTAGCAATGTCTGGTTGGTTTTTGAGCAAGTGTTTTTTCCTAGTTAAGTAAAGGTTGAATAATATGTAACGGTGTAGCACAAAATAACTTATCAAAATACTGTACCTTCCACTGTCTTCATCCCATCAACAAGTACCAAACATTGCAGTTCTACGACTCAAAACGACTCCATAAGGAGAACAACTTCTCAAAACTAAAGGGGGTTTAGTCTGAGTAGCCACCACTGCTGCTAAACACTTTTAGTAAATAAAATGCTCTTAGACGATAAAGACACATACTGTATCCTCTCTCTCTCTCTCTCTCTCTCTCTCTCTCTCTCTCTCTCTCTCTCTCTCTCTCTCTCTCTCTCTCTCTCTCTCTCTCTCTCTCTCTCTCTCTCTCTCTCCCTCTGTCCTCCAGCTATCAGATCTATACACATCAGATGTATACCTTCTGTTCTCTCTCCCTCTCTCAAAGGGCTTTATTGGCATGGGGAAACATATGTTTACATTGCCAAAGCAACTGGAATGGATAAACAAAAGTGAAATAAACAATAAAAAGTGAACAGTAAATATTACACTCACACAAGTTCCAAAAGAATAAAGACATTTACAAATGTCATATTATGTCTATATACAGTGTTGTAACGATGTGCAAATAGTTAAAGTACAAAAGGGAAAATAAATAAGCATAAATATAGGTTGTATTTACAATGGTGTTTGTTCTTCACTGGTTGACCTTTTCTTGTGGCAACAGGTCACACATCTTGCTGCAGTGATGTAACACTGTGGTATTTCACCCAATAGAAATGGGAGTTTATCAAAATTGGATTTGTTTTTTAATTCTTTGTGGATCTGTGTAATCTGAGGGAAATATGTGTCTCTAATATGGTCATACATTTGACAGGGGATTATGAAGTGCAGCTCAGTTTCCACCTCGCTTTGTGGGCAGTGTTGCACATAGCCTGTCTTCTCTTGGTAGCCAGGTCTGCCTACGGCGGCTTTTCTCAATAGCAAGGCTATGCTCTCTGAGTCTGTACATTTGGTGTTTTACATCGTAGGGGTGGTAGTGGGGGTAGTTGGGGTTGGTGGGGCGGGTAGTCAGGGGTGGTTTGAGGTAATGGGAGTTGTGTGGGGTAATGGGTGGTAGTGGGGGTAGTGAGGGGTAGTGAGGGGTAGTACAGAGTTGGTGGGGGTTAGTGTGGGGTATTGGGGGTTGGTTAGTGGGAGGAGGGTGGGGGATATTGGGGGTTGGTTAGTGGGAGGGTAGTGGGTTGGTGGGGGAGATTGGGGTTGGTTAGTGGGAGGAGGTGGGGATATTGGGGGTTGGTTAGTGGGGTGGGGTTGGTGGGGGTTAGTGGGAGGGTATTGGGGGTTGGTTAGTGGGAGGGTATTGGGGTTGGTTAGTGGGAGGAGGGTTGGGGATATTGGGGGTTGGTTAGTGGGAGGGTATTGGGGGGTTGGTTAGTGGGAGGAGGGTTGGGGATATTGGGGGTTGGTTAGTGGGAGGAGGGTTGGGGATATTGGGGGTTGGTTAGTGGGAGGGTATTGGGGGTTGGTTAGTGGGAGGGTATTGGGGGTTGGTTAGTGGGAGGAGGGTTGGGGATATTGGGGGTTGGTTAGTGGGAGGGTATTGGGGGTTGGTTAGTGGGAGGAGGGTTGGGGATATTGGGGGTTGGTTAGTGGGAGGAGGGTTGGGGATATTGGGGGTTGGTTAGTGGGAGGGTAGTGGGGGGTTGGTGGGGGGTTAGTGGGAGGGTATTGGGGGTTGGTTAGTGGGAGGGTATTGGGGGTTGGTTAGTGGGAGGAGGGTTGGGGATATTGGGGGTTGGTTAGTGGGAGGAGGGTTGGGGATATTGGGGGTTGGTTAGTGGGAGGGTATTGGGGGTTGGTTAGTGGGAGGAGGGTTGGGGATATTGGGGGTTGGTTAGTGGGAGGAGGGTTGGGGATATTGGGGGTTGGTTAGTGGGAGGGTATTGGGGGTTGGTTAGTGGGAGGGTATTGGGGGTTGGTTAGTGGGAGGAGGGTTGGGGATATTGGGGGTTGGTTAGTGGGAGGGTATTGGGGGTTGGTTAGTGGGAGGAGGGTTGGGGATATTGGGGGTTGGTTAGTGGGAGGGTATTGGGGGTTGGTTAGTGGGAGGGTAGTGGGGGTTGGTGGGGGTTAGTGGGAGGGTATTGGGGGTTGGTGGGGGAATTTGACCCTTATCTGTCCCTTATTTTGCCAGGAAAGTTGAGTGAGAACACATTCTCATTTTACAGAAACGACTTGGGGAATACTTACAGGAGAGAGTAGGATGAACGAGCCAATTGGAAGCTGGGGATGATTAGGTGACCATGATGGTATGAGGGCCAGATTGGGAATTTAACCAGGACACCAGGGGTTAACACCCTTTACTCTAATGATAAGTACCATGGGTTCTTTAGTGACCACAGAGAGTCAGGACACGCCAACATCCCATCCGAAAGATGACACCCGACACAGGGTAGAGCGGGGGATTGATGGGGTGGGTAGTTTGTGGTGCCTGCTGTTCCCCCGGGGGGGGATGTTTAATGTTTAATCTCCCTCATCCCTGCCGCCATACCACCCTTACCTCCCCCTCCTGCCTTCTGGCCCCACCAATCGGAGTCCATTTGTTCTGGTTGATCAGTCCCCTAGCCAAGGGCCATGTCTATCATCGGTGCACAATATTTGCAGCAGAAGTTTGTACGCCCCACTTGGGACCAGACTATCATGTCCAGATGGGTTTCCTTTAAAAGGCTTGCAGAGTAGAGTGACTGCAGGCAGGAGCACGCTGGACACACACACACACACACACACGTACGTACGTACGCACGCATGCACACACACATGTAGGGAACACATTGGGATACGAGGGAGAGGAAGGGACAGGGTAAATGCAAATAAAAAATACATGGGTTTTTGGGGACTGTAGTGTTACTGCAACATTACTGTTGTATTTAATACAGCGTTTTTTTTGTAGGGTCACTACTAGGGTCTCTACTAGGGTCTCTACTAGGGTCTCTACTGGGGTCTCTACTAGGGTCTCTACTAGGGTCACTACTAGGGTCTCTACTAGGGTCACTACTAGGGTCTCTACTAGGGTCTCTACTAGGGTATCTACTGGGGTCTCTACTAGGGTCTCTACTAGGGTCTCTACTAGTGTCTCTACTAGGGTCTCTACTAGGGTCTCTACTAGTGTCTCTACTAGGGTCACTACTAGGGTCACTACTAGCTCTACTAGGGTCTCTACTAGGGTCTCTACTGGGGTCTCTACTAGGGTCACTACTAGTGTCTCTACTAGGGTCTCTACTAGGGTCACTACTAGCTCTACTAGGGTCTCTACTAGGGTCTCTACTAGTGTCTCTACTAGTGTCTCTACTAGGGTCTCTACTAGGGTCTCTACTAGTGTCTCTACTATGGTCTCTACGAGGGTCTCTACTAGGGTCTCTACTAGGGTCACTACTAGTGTCTCTACTAGTGTCTCTACTAGCTCTACTAGGGTCACTACTAGTGTCTCTACTCGGGTCTCTACTAGGGTCACTACTAGTGTCTCTACTCGGGTCTCTACTAGCTCTACTAGGGTCTCTACTAGGGTCTCTACTAGTGTCTCTACTAGCTCTACTAGGGTCTCTACTAGGGTCTCTACTCGGGTCTCTACTAGCTCTACTAGGGTCACTACTAGTGTCTATACTAGTGTCTCTACTAGCTCTACTAGGGTCTCTATTAGGGTCTCTACTAGGGTCTCTACTAGGGGCTCTACTAGGGTCTCTACTAGGGTCTCTACTCGGGTCTCTACTAGGGTCACTACTAGTGTCTCTACTCGGGTCTCTACTAGCTCTACTAGGGTCTCTACTAGGGTCTCTACTAGGGTCTCTACTAGGGTCACTACTAGCTCTACTAGGGTCTCTACTAGGGTCTCTACTGGGGTCTCTACTATGGTCACTACTAGTGTCTCTACTCGGGTCTCTACTAGGGTCACTACTAGCTCTACTAGGGTCTGTACTAGGGTCTCTACTAGTGTCTCTACTAGTGTCTCTACTAGGGTCTCTACTAGTGTCTCTACTAGTGTCTCTACTAGGGTCTCTACTAGGGTCTCTACTAGTGTCTCTACTCAGGTCTCTACTAGCTCTACTAGGGTCTCTACTAGGGTCTCTACTAGTGTCTCTACTAGCTCTACTAGGGTCACTACTAGTGTCTCTACTCGGGTCTCTACTAGGGTCACTACTAGTGTCTCTACTCGGGTCTCTACTAGCTCTACTAGGGTCTCTACTAGGGTCTCTACTAGTGTCTCTACTAGCTCTACTAGGGTCTCTACTAGGGTCTCTACTCGGTTCTCTACTAGCTCTACTAGGGTCACTACTAGTGTCTCTACTAGTGTCTCTACTAGCTCTACTAGGGGCTCTACTAGTGTCTCTGCTAGGGTCTCTACTAGGGACTCTACTAGGGTCCCTACTAGTGTCTCTACTAGGGTCTCTACTAGGGTCTCTACTAGCTCTACTAGGGTCTCTACTAGTGTCTCTATTAGTGTCTCTACTAGGGTCTCTACTAGGGACTCTACTAGGGTCTCTACTAGCTCTACTAGGGTCACTACTAGGGTCTCTACTAGCTCTACTAGGGTCTCTACTAGCTCTACTAGGGTCTCTACTAGGGTCTCTACTAGCTCTACTAGGGTCTCTACTAGGGTCTCTACTAGGGTCTCTACTAGCTCTACTAGGGTCTCTACTAGGGTCTCTACTAGCTCTACTAGGGTCTCTACTAGGGTCTCTACAAGGGTCTCTACTAGCTCTACTAGGGTCTCTGCTAGGGTCTCTACTAGCTCTACTAGGGTTTCTACTAGGGTCTCTACTAGCTCTACTAGGGTCTCTGCTAGGGTCTCTACTAGGATCTCTACTAGTGTCTCTACTAGGGTCTCTACTAGGGTCTCTACTAGTGTCTCTACTAGGGTCTCTACTAGGGTCTCTGCTAGGGTCTCTACTAGGGTCTCTACTAGCTCTACTAGTGTCTCTACTAGTGTCTCTACTAGGGTCTCTACTAGGGTCACTACTAGGGTCTCTGCTAGGGTCTCTACTAGGGTCTCTACTAGCTCTACTAGGGTCTCTACTAGTGTCTCTACTAGGGTCTCTGCTAGGGTCTCTACTAGCTCTACTAGGGGCTCTACTAGTGTCTCTACTAGTGTCTCTGATAGGGTCTCTACTAGTGTCTCTACTAGGGTCTCTACTAGGGTCTCTACTAGTGTCTCTACTAGGGTCTCTACTAGGGTCTCTGCTAGGGTCTCTACTAGGGTCTCTACTAGCTCTACTAGTGTCTCTACTAGGGTCTCTACTAGGGTCTCTACTAGGGTCACTACTAGTGTCTCTACTAGGGTCTCTACTAGGGACTCCACTAGGGTCTCTACTAGGGTCTCTACTAGGGTCTCTACTAGGGTCACTACTAGGGTCACTACTAGGGTCTCTACTAGGGTCTCTACTAGGGTCTCTACTAGGGTCTCTACTAGCTCTACTAAGGTCTCTACTAGGGTTTCTACTAGCTCTACTAGGTTCTCTACTAGCTCTACCAGGGTCTCTACTAGGGTCTCTACTAGGGTCTCTACTAGAGTCTCTACTAGGGTCTCTACTAGGGTCTCTACTAGTGTCTCTACTAGGGCCTCTACTAGGGTCTCTACTAGGGTCTCTACTAGCTCTACTAGGGTCTCTACTGGGGGCTCTACTATGGTCTCTACTAGGGTCTTTACTAGCTCTACTAGGGTCTCTACTAGTGTCTCTACTATGGTCTCTACTAGGGTCTCTACTAGGGTCTCTACTGGGGTCTCTACTGGGGTCTCTACTAGGGTCTCTACTAGTGTCTCTACTAGGGTCTCTACTAGGGTCTCTACTATGGTCTCTACTAGGGGCTCTACTAGGGGCTCTACTAAGAGCTCTATTTGGGTCTCTACTCAGGGCTCTAGTTCATTCAGAGGAGAGGCCAGGCAGTCAGTGGTCATTCTGTTAACTGGAGTGCAAGGCCGTCCGTTACTAACATGCTTATCTCAGACCACGTGGTTCAGCCGATGTACAGGGAGAGAGAGAGAGAGAGAGAGAGAGAGAGATTTTAGGGAGAGAGTGACAGAGACAGAGAGAGAGAGAGAGAGAGAAAGAAAGAAAGAGTAATATCGTCATTGTGGCCAGGAAACTAGCTTTCTCTCCTTCCCTCATCTGTCCTTCTCTCTCCTTTCTCCCTCCCTTTCTCCTCCTCTCGTTTCCCCTCATTTCCCTCATTTCCTCTTTCTCTCTCTCTCTCTCTCTCTCTCTCTCTCTCTCTCTCTCTCTCTCTCTCTCTCTCTCTCTCTCTCTCTCTCTCTCTCTCTCTCTCTCTCTCTCAAGGCTGTAGAGCTATACAGCAGAGAGTCTGCAGGCAGGCAGTATTTGGTTAAGAGGTGTGGAAAAGAGGCTTCCCCGGCCGCTCCACACATCTGCTGTTCTTTTGGCCTGGCCTTATTTATTGTGAGATGCTCTGGAGGTTTTTCAACAACATGTGGAGATGTTTCTACTATCACACGTTATTCAGTGGAGAGAACACAAAGCTTACAGCTAGAGCTGATACAGAGCCTTCAGAAACTATTCATATCTCTTGACTTATTCCAAATTTTGTTGTGTTTCAGCCTGAATCCAAACTTTTCTCACACACAATACCCCATAATGACATCACAATACCCCATAATGACATTACAATACCCCATAATGACATCACAATACCCCACAACGACATCACTATACCCCATAATGACAAAGTGAAAACAGGTTCTTAGAAATGTTTGCAAATGAATAGAGAAATACACACCCCTGAGTGAATACGCTGTAGAACATGTTTGGCAGCAATTACAACTGTGAGTCTTTCTAGGTAGTCTTTTCAAAATTCTTCAAGCTCTGTCATATTAGTTGTTGATCATTGCTAGACAACCATTTTCAGTTCTTGCCACAGACTTTCAAGTAAATTGAATCCTTATGAGCTTACTGACGCATCTGTGCTTCAATCCAAGTAAACATAATAAAAAAATCCCCCATCAAAATCAGTCAGTTTAAGCTAGAGATCTCTGCATGGGCTGCATCTCAGTCCACAGCGTCTGCAGCGGAAGGTGGATGAGCTACAGCAGTGTTTGTCAGACCATGAGACATCCCAAAATCGGTCTTCTCACAAGAAATGTCTATAGCGTACGAAAATACTTTATGGAAAGATTAAATTGAGATTTAGCCAGGCTGAGGTTAGCCAGATTGTTAGGCTACAGTTAGCTCTGGTTAACCCAGGTTTATAGGCTACAGTTAGCTCTGGTTAGCCAGGCTGATAGGCTACATTTAGCTCTGGTTAGCCAGGCTTATAGGCTACAGTTAGCTCTTGTTAACCAGGTTTATAGGCTACAGTTAGCTCTGGTTAGCCAGGCTGATAGGCTACATTTAGCTCTGGTTAGCCAGGCTTATAGGCTACAGTTAGCTCTGGTTACCAGGCTGATAGGCTACAGTTAGCACTGGTTAGCCAGGCTTATAGGCTACATTTAGCTCTGGTTAGCCAGGCCAATAGGGTGCAGTTAGCTCTGAAGATAGAGCGAGCGAGAGAGAGAAAGAGACAGAGAGAGAGAGCGAAAGAGAGCACGCGAGAGAGAAAGAGAGATGGTGGCGGTATTGTAAATCAGTCTGTAACTGTCATGGAGAGAGACCATGTTTCTGGACCTTCCCCAAAAGAGGAGAGGCAATGGCTGGAGGTGAGGAGGTGAGTTGAGGAGGAGAGGAGGTTAGAGGAGGTGAGTTGAGGAGGAGAGGAAGTTAGGAGGTGAGTTGAGGAGGAGAGGAGGTTAGGAGATGAGTTGAGGAAGTGAAGAGGTAAGGAGATGAGGTAAAGAGAGGAGCTGGAGCGGAGGTGAGGAGAGTAGATAAAGAGAGGAGGTAAGGAGAGGAGGTGAGGAAGTAAGGAGAGGAGGTGAGGAGAGGAGGTGAGGAAAGGAGTTGAGGAGAGGAGGTGAGGAGAGGAGGTGTGGAACGGAGGTGAGGAGAGGAGGTGTGGAAAGGAGATGAGGAGAGGAGGTGAGGAGAGGAGGTGTGGAAAGGAGGTGAGGAGAGGAGGTGAGGAAGTGAGGAGAGGAGGTGTGGAAAGGAGGTGAGGAGAGGAGATGAGGAGAAGAGGTGAGGAGAGGGGGTGTGGAAAGGAGTTGAGGAGAGGAGGTGAGGAGAAGAGGTGAACGAAGAAGCGATAAGAGGAGGTGAGGAATTGAGGAAACGTGAGAGGAGACAATTTACGGAGATTACAGTACACTATATGATTATCTTTGTTCCTCACCTTGCATCTGATAGCTGTATGGAGCCTGGCCCGTCTGAGGGGTGGTGAAGCCTGAGCTGTAGCTGAGGAAGCCTGTCTGTCCTGGGGATTGGGACTGGCTCAGTCCCCCCTCTGTCTTTATGCCTGCCCATAATGGACCTGAATCAGTTAGTGACACTACGTCGGTTTGATGCACACACAATTCATTGTTGTCAGACTCTAAGCCAAAAACGCAATTGCCTATTTTATTAAATGCTAATAAATATAGTAAATATATTATTATTTTTATATATTAGTATGTTTATTATTATCCTTGATAACTGAGTGATTTTAATAGTAGCTAATATGTATGTTTTAATAATTTGCTAGTAAGTGTTATAACTGCTGCAGTGATACAGTCATTTATCCACACTGGAATCAACAGTAGTTTGGTGGTTTAAAAATGAACAGATTGAATTTATACAACAGTTATACAAGAAATGTGACGTACATTTTTTATTGAACCTTCATTTAACTAGGGAAGTCAGTTATGAACAAATTCTTATTAAAAACCCGGATGACGCTGGGCCAATTGTGCGCCGCCCTATGGGGCTCCCAATCACGGCCGGTTATGATACAGCCTGGAATCAAACCAAGGTCTGTAGTGACGCCTCTGTGACTGAGATGCAGTGCCCTAGACCGCTGCGCCACTCGGGAGCTCACATAGTAAAGCACTGTATGTTTCAATGTCTTAAAGATGGGTGATCTCTAAAAATTGTACACAAGTAATAAAAACAGAACGCACTTGTTTGTTATTAGTAAACGGCCCTTTGCTGATGTGGATCAGGCCCAACATATTTCCTACGCTACGGCAGGTTTGTTAGCTACTAGCTACCACTCAAACAAACACTGTACGTGTCTCTCAAATGGAACCCTATTCCCTATATAGTGCACTACTTTAGACGAGGGTCTATACTGACCTACCAAGCTAAAAGACAATAGCTGCTCATAGCGTGGAACTGAGAAAAAAATGCCTTTAATTTACCTTGGTTTCACAGTAACTTTAAGCAGTTACTGCTAACATGACCCCCGTTTTCTCCAAAACACAGTACAATAGAGGCAGGATACTTGTCCACATGATTAAGCATGTATTTAATGTAGCAAAAATTACATTAACTCATTTTTCGAACCAAATGAGCAGTTACTGCCTTTTAGCTTGGTAGGGCAGTATAGACCCTCGTCAAAAAGTAGGGCACTATATGGGGAATAGGGTGCCATAGGGCTCTGGTCTAAAGTAGTGCACTATATAGGGAATAGGGTGCAATTTGTGATGTAGTCTGTAAATTCCTGGTCATATTGGACATTCTGTGGGGGTCAAAGCCCTCTTAAGACTTTGGACAAATAAACAACATTGTGATGTGCTTTGCTGTTTTGTTCCTGTGGTGCCTGAAGAGACCGGTTTTGTTTTGAAATTTATATCGGTAATCTTTCTCCGATCTGACTGAATAGCTTGATAAGCACATTTTTATTTTACACCGTTGAAGAAATATGGTGCAGGGCACAAAACAACGGCTCAGCATAGTTCTAGGACATCTTTTTGAGCTATCGTGGGAACAAACAATTTGTCCTGAGCTAAGCGTTTAATTGCAATACCCCCTCCCCCCTTTGTGAAGGATTGTAGAGCAACTAACAATTACAAGAAGCTACATTCCCACAGTTACATTAGTTTCACAAAATATATTGGACTTAATTCAGCTTTAGCTAACTAGGAACTAATCATATGATATAATGGGCATAGTAATGTAACTCTGAATTAGAATAGGATTTTTTTTTTTTTTAAATAAAGACGAATAGTTTATTTAACTTAATATAGTAATAACTCTATACTGCATCTCTAATTAATACATCTATACTGCATCTCTAATTAATACATCTATACTGCATCTCTATTTAATACATCTATACTGCATCTCTAATTAATACAGCTATACTGCATCTCTAATTAATACATCTATACTGTATCTCTAATTAATACATCTATACTGCATCTCTATTTAATACATCTATACTGCATCTCTATTTAATACATCTATACTGCATCTCTAATTAATACAGCTATACTGCATCTCTATTTAATACATCTATACTGCATCTCTAATTAATACAGCTATACTGCATCTCTAATTAATACAGCTATACTGCATCTCTAAGTAATACATCTATACTGCATCTCTAAGTATTAGATCTATACTGCATCTCTAAGTAATACATCTATACTGCATCTGTAAGTAATAGATCTATACTGCATCTCTAATTAATACAAAGGAGGGATGATATATATACATGGGTACCTCCATGTATTTTAGATACAGTGTATATAATCCAGATCGCATGGGGTTGGCCTGTGCTTACCATAACAATAGTATATACTGTATACTGAATATGATAATACACATATCTGCATGTATTTCAGGCATAAGGTATCTCCATGTAACGTAGATATATCTCTAATGTACTTTGATGAGTACATCTATACAGCTCGTTGTATAGAGGCATAGGATTGGCCTGTGCTTACCATAGGCAGGGATCCCGTAGGGTTGTCCAGGCTGGGGGTAGCTAGCATAGGCTGCGGCCTGCTGCATTCCTGTGGTGTACTGTGTCTGACCGTACGCAGCCATATTTTGGGATGAAGGGGTAGGGAGAATATGTGGATATGGTCTGCTATTTCAGAAAAGAAACAAGGAGAAGAGAGAGAGAGAGAAAATTAGAAAAAGAAGAGAGAGAGAGAGAAAGAGAGAGAGCGAGAGAGAGCGAGAGAAAGAAAGAAAGAAATGAACATATTTTACCCACAAAATCATAAAACAAAGTTTGTTCACTGACAAATTCTTTGTGATTCTGCTATATAATGTTAAATAGTGGGCTGAAGCCCGCAAAGAGAGAGAGAGCCATTGCCTGAGCTGGTATACACTACAAAATAATAAGAAATCGCAAAAAGGACTTTTTTTTTTGCAAGATAATAATTACAACAGTTTTGTAAGTGCACAAGTTGCAGACATCCAGGCAAACAAAGCAGGTAGAAACATCCACATCTAGCAGCAGGATCTAATTAAAGGAACCAAATGAAGTTGGATTCTGTTTATTTTCTGAAGCAAAATAAAAGAAACCTTACTTGGAAGGGTAAATCTGTGAGGAGAACTGGTGTGTTTGTCTTGGGCTGAAGCCACTGGTTCCAATAACTGAGTTGAAAAGAGAAGAGGAGGCAAGCACATATTTTAACATTAAAGATATAAGGTAAATATTATCTTTCGCCAACAGAACTTCTGGAAAGTGTAATTGCATTGCGTTACTCTATTTATTTCCTCAACCTTATTTAAGGTTCAAAACGCGGAGCGCAATAATGAAGTAAAATAATCAGGTAAAAACACAAAGGGTTTATTCTGCTGACCTGTGTATATACACTCTTAGAAGAAAAAGTGCTATCTAGAACCTACATGGAACCCAAAAGGGTTCTACCTGGAACCAAAAGGGTTCTACCTGGAACCAAATAGGTTCTACCTGGAACCAACAGTGTTCTACATGGAACCAAAATGGAACCCAAAAGGGTTCTACCTGGAACCAAATATGTTCTACCTGGAACCAAAAGGGTTCTACCTGGAACCAAATAGGTTCTACCTGGAACCAACAGTGTTCTACATGGAACCAAAATGGAACCCAAAAGGGTTCTACCTGGAAACAAAAGGGTTCTACCTGCCTGGAACCAAATAGGTTCTACCTGGAACCAAAAAGGGTTCTACATGGAACCAAAAGGGTTCTACCTGCCTGGAACCAAAAGGGTTCTACCTGGAACCAAAAGGGTTCTACCTGGAACCAAAAAGGGTTCTCCTATGGGGACAGCCAAAGAACCCTTTTTTCTACGAGTGTACAGTGCATGTCTCTAGTTGTGGTCCTTGGTCAAAAGTATTTCACTATACAGGGCATAAGGTGCCATTTGGGACGAACCTGCCATATGCTGTTACTCCTACATAGTGTCTGGTCTAAAGTAATGCACTATATAGGGAATAGGGTGGCATTTTGGACGCAACCTCTGTGAGATACTTTGGCACTGCCATGACGACCGCTAGACTGGTGTAAACACAGTACGGATGGTCTGGATCAGTGTGGGCCTGTGTTCTGGGCCTGTTGTCTGGGCCTGTGTTCTGGGCCTGTGTCCTGGGCCTGTTGTCTGGGCCTGTGTCCTGGGCCTGTGGTCTGGGCCTGTGTCCTGGGCCTGTGTTCTGGGCCTGTGTCCTGGGCCTGTGTCCTGGGCCTGTGTTCTGGGCCTGTGTTCTGGGCCTGTGTCCTGGGCCTGTTGTCTGGGCCTGTGTCCTGGGCCTGTGGTCTGGACCTGTGTCCTGGGCCTGTGGTCTGGGCCTGTGTCCTGGGCCTGTGGTCTGGGTCTGTGTCCCAAATTTAACCCAATTCCCTGTATAGTACAATGCTTTTGACCAGGGCTCTATGGGAGAAGGCTTTGTCCAAAATGACACAACATATTATGTAACTGTATGTAACTGTATGTAACTATGCAACTGTATGTATCTATGTAACTATGCAACTGTATGTAACTGTATGTAACTGTATGTAACTATGTAACTGTATGTAACTGTATGTAACTATGCAACTGTATGTACGAATGTAATTGTATGTAACTGTATATAACTATGTAACTGTATGTAACTGTATGTAACTAAGCAACAGTATGTAACTACGTAACTATATGTAACTGTATGTAACTGTATGTAACTGTATGTAACTATGCAACTGTATGTAACTACATAACTATATGTAACTGTATGTAACTATTTAACTATGTAACTGTATGTAAATATGTAACTATGTAACTTTATGTAACTGTGTAACTGTATGTAACTGTATGTAACTATGTAACTTTATATAACTGTATGTAACTGTATCCAATTGTATGTAACTATGTAACTGTATGTAACTGTGTAACTGTGTAACTATGTAACAATGTAACTGTATGTAACTGTGTAACTATGTAACTGTGTAACTGTGTAACTGTGTAACTGTATGCTGTATGTAACTGTGTAACTATGTAACTGTGTAACTATGTAACTGTATGCTGTATGTAACTGTGTGACTGTGTAACTGTGTAACTATGTAACTATGTAACTGTATGCTGTATGTAACTGTGTAACTATGTAACTATGTGACTGTGTAACTGTATGCTGTATGTAACTGTGTAACTATGTAACTGTGTAACTGTGTAACTGTGTAACTATGTAACTGTGTAACTATGTAACTGTATGCTGTGTGTAACTGTGTAACTGTGTAACTATGTAACTGTGTGACTGTGTAACTGTAACTGTGTAACTGTGTAACTGTGTAACTATGTGACTGTGTGACTGTGTAACTGTGTAACTGTGTAACTGTGTAACTGTGTGACTGTGTAACTGTGTAACTGTGTGACTGTGTGACTGTGTGACTGTGTAACTGTGTAACTGTGTAACTGTGTAACTGTGTAACTGTGTAACTGTGTGACTGTGTAACTGTGTGACTGTGTAACTGTGTAACTGTGTGCTGTGTGACTGTGTAACTGTGTAACTGTGTAACTGTGTGCTGTAAGGCCTCAGGGAAACATTGTTATTAATGTTGAACACATCAGCAGCACCTGCCAGACAGACACACACACACACACACACACACACACACACACACACACACACACACACACACACACACACACACACACACACACACACACACACACGTCCATTCCCCGTCCCGTCTCACCTGATCCACACACACACACACACACACACACACACACACAAAAAAAACACACACACACACACACACACACACACACACACGTCCATTCCCCGTCCCGTCTCACCTGAACCTGAGAAGCTGTCCAGGGAGGCGTCTGCTACTGGGGAGGTGATGTCACTGCTGCTCATAGGTTCTGATTTAACTGGGGACAAAGACAACACACACACCATCAGCACACACACACACACACACACACACACACACACACACACACACACACACACACACACACACACACACACACACACACACCATCAACACACACACACCATCAGCACACACACACCAAAACACACCACAACTACACAACAAAAATGTATTTTCTGTTGGGTTTGGTTGTGTGGGATGGATTTTAACATACACCCAAAACTGCACCAGAACTATAGCCGAACTCTCACACAGAGGAATGTGTTATAAACAATACTAGGGCAGAATGCAGGAATTATTTGACTATTAAATATTAGTTACAACTTTTACATTCTGTTCCTTTAGACTAGAACCTAATCATAACAAAAAAAAAAAATAAAATGGTATTTATAGTAATACTACTGCAACGTTATTGATTGTTTTTTCCTTGGATTAACCACCGAGACCCTTTAATTTAATCTATATGGGATTAACTTATTCCTCATGGTAAATTCTCTTTAAGAACTTTTGAGGAAAATAAAATATTAGCCGAATTGTTAATCAATTATGCCAACAAAGAAGATGTTTTTCTCATTTCAACCTGTTGAATTAACCAGGAATTAAAAAAATAATAAAATAAAAACATCTTGAATGCTGTTAAACAAATCTCAAATAAATCTAAATGGCATTCACTAGTTATGCACTATTGATTTACCCAGCATGCACTGTTAAAACAAGACCTCAACAGTAACAGGCAAACTATGGCCTATCAATACATTTTAACCCACCACTCAATCAAAGTAATCAATCAATCAATTCATATTCAGATAATATCAAATGAATAAATTAATCAGTAATTGTCACTAAATCACTGGATGGCTTACCACAGGTTATAATGTAGCGTCAGGGGAAAGATAGGTAAACACAGTCAATGGTAGTAGGATACTGGTGTAAAAATGGCCCCTGTATGGAGAGGGAGTCAGTCTGCATGGACGAGCAAATACGATTGAAACAATGGATGGTATATTAAGTGTTTTAAAGACTGTAGTGGATGGAGGGTGACCCCGTGCCCTGGCTGAGCCTCTCAGAGTTACAGTATACCACTGATAGCTCAATGGAGAGGATTTCACAGTTATCTGATAGCTTGGGAATCTTTGACATTTTGAAAAATCAATCTATTTCACTTCGGGCAGCAGGCAGGCTTTGGGGATAGGGAGGGGGAGATGAGAGAGGAGAAGAGGGGGAGAAAAGGAAATGTATTTTTTGGCAAAACACATTTACGTAATGTGGGCAAAGGGAGTCATGCTCGGTGGGTTGGTTGGTGAGATCTATCTCTCATGGTTTTGAAGAAGTATTTTCCTTGTCATGTTTGATATGTTTCCACTATGATCATTCTGCTGAGAAACACATGTTGATGGGAGAATAGGAGGGAACCTTTTTTAAGAACAACACACCACTATGTCTGCCTTGAAAAAGAATAGAGATAATATAATATGAATAGATATAATATAATATGAATAGAGATAATATAATATGAATAGAGATAATATAATATGAATAGAGATAATATAATATGGATAGAGATAATATAATATGAATAGAGATAATATAATATGGATATAGAGATAATATAATATGAATAGAGATAATATAATATGAATAGAGATAATATAATATGAATAGAGATAATATAATATGGATATAGAGATAATATAATATGAATAGAGATAATATAATATGAATAGAGATAATATAATATGAATAGAGATAATATAATATGGATAGAGATAATATAATATGAATAGAGATAATATAATATGAATAGAGATAATATAATATGAATATAGAGATAATATAATATGGATATAGAGATAATATAATATGGATATAGAGATAATATAATATGGATAGAGATAATATAATATGGATAGAGATAATATAATATGGATATAGAGATAATATATTATGGATAAATTGTATTTTATATATATATATATATAACTATAACACAATGGAAAAAATATAACACAGTGGAGTAGCTATAGAAAAGAGGAATAGCTATAACACAGTGGAATAACTATAACACAGTGGAATAACTATAACACAGTGGAATAACTATAACACAGTGGAATAACTATAACACAGTGGAATAACTATAACACAGTGGAATAACTATAACACAGTGGAATAACTATAACACAGTGGAATAACTATAACACAGTGGAATAACTATAACACAATGGAATAACTATAACACAGTGGAATAACTATAACACAGTGGAATAACTATAACACAGTGGAATAACTATAACACAGTGGAATAACTATAACACAGTGGAATAACTATAACACAGTGGAATAACTATAACACAGTGGAATAACTATAACACAATGGAATAACTATAACACAGTGGAATAACTATAACACAGTGGAATAACTATAACACAGTGGAATAACTATAACACAGTGGAATAACTATAACACAGTGGAATAACTATAACACAGTGGAGTATCTATAACACAGTGGAGTATCTATAACACAGTGCATGCACAAACTAGTACACACACACACACACTCAGGTTGTTACAAACCAGCAAACAATAACTACTGCATTCAGAAAACACAGCATATCAAAGAAAGGGGGAGAAAACAAACATAATAATGACAGCCTATAACAATTCATGAACCATAGACTCATACCACAGAGTCTATAACCATTCATGAACCATAGACTCATACCCCAAAGAGTCTATAACGATTCAAAAGTCATGGACTCATAACCCACGAGTCTATAACGATTCATGAACCATGAACTCATACCCCAAAGAGTCTATAACGATTCAAAAGTCATGGACTCATAACCCACGAGTCTATAACGATTCATGAACCATGAACTCATACCCCAAAGAGTCTATAACGATTCAAAAGTCATGGACTCATAACCCACGAGTCTATAACGATTCATGAACCATGAACTCATACCCCAAAGAGTCTATAACAATTCATGAACCATGAACTCATAACCCAAAGAGTCTATAACGATTCATGAACCATGAACTCATAACCCACGAGTCTATAATGATTCATGAACTAACGGACTCATAACCCAGCAGTCTCAAACCATGCTTTAGAAGACTCAACATAACACAACAAGTAACGCTGAAAGACTTTCCAAATGAAAGGTACAATAGTTGAAGAAACTTTGTTAGAATGATCAAATTAGACGTGTCAATTAAGAGCATTTCAATTCATTAATACAATTTTTTTTAAAGTTATGTCACTTTGTAAAGTGTTTTCTTTTCGCAACTCTCTCTTTCTTGTCTTTTCTAAGTTGAAAACACCAAGTATTGTCCTTTCATTGTGTCCACACCAGAACTGCACCAACCTGCAGCCGACTGTGAGCTAGTGCTTAACAACCAGTCAGCTGTGGTGAGCATTGTGATGTTATCACCTGTGGGAAACAGAGAATACATAACAATCTGATTTTACTGCCGCTCTGTGCCAGGCTCTTTGTCCCTGCGTAGAGAAGAAGAACAAACAAACAAAAAAATACACAGTGTATGCATCCCAAATAGTACCCTACGCCCTATATAGTGCACTTTCAGTCAAAAAATAGTGTACTGTGTAGGGGAATAGGGTGCCATTTGACACGCGCCCTGTGTCTTAACCACAGAAGGACCTTTTCCCTTTTTCCTATCAAGATTTTACATTTTCAAGGTACACTTTTAAGAGCGTGTGTGGGTTTGTAATAGGGGCTAGCCTGCTAGCTCCATACAGCTAGCCTGCTAGCTCCATACAGCTAGCCTGCTAGCTCCATACAGCTAGCCTGCTAGCCCCATACAGCTAGCCTGCTAGCCCCATACAGCTAGCCTGCTAGCTTCATACAGCTAGCCTGCTAGCCCCATACAGCTAGCCTGCTAGCTCCATACAGCTAGCCTGCTAGCTTCATACAGCTAGCCTGCTAGCTCCATACAGCTAGCCTGCTAGCCCCATACAGCTAGCCTGCTAGCCCCATACAGCTAGCCTGCTAGCTCCATACAGCTAGCCTGCTAGCTCCATACAGCTAGCCTGCTAGCTCCATTCAGCTAGCCTGCTAGCTCCATACAGCTAGCCTGCTAGCTTCATACAGCTAGCCTGCTAGCTCCATACAGCTAGCCTGCTAGCTCCATTCAGCTAGAGCAGTGGTTAGAACAGACATAACAACACTACTCAACGGAGTCAATAGGGAGACGTATACAAATGTACTAAAACCACACGCAAAGTAAAACCCACTTTCATACCAGGGAGCTTTTGAATAATTACACGGGTGCTTAAACATACTGCTAATAGTTCCTCTGTAAAACACAGAGACAATAGGATCAGATTTACAAAGCAGATCATTTTCATATCTATGTTAAACGCATTGTCTGTTTAATTGTGTATTTAAACAATGCACTAGCCCATAAACCATTAGGTCACTAGTAGTTTCCATGTTATTCCATGTTATTGGGGCGGCAGGGAGCCTAGTGGTTAGAGCGTTGGGCCCAGTAACCGAAAGGTTGTTGGATTAAATCCCAGAGCATGACAAGGTACGAAAATCTGTCCTTCTGCACCTGAACAAGGCAGTTTAACCCCAATGTTCCTAGGCCGTCATTGTAAATAAGAATTTGTTCTAAATTAACTTGCCTAGTTAAAATAAAGGTAAAAAATAAATCAAATAAAGAAATTCACTACAGAGTAGTAGACTGGAGAATAGAAGTAGTACTATGTAACGCTTCACCTTTTATAAAATGGAAAACAGATCGCCCCCCCCCTCCCTTTTTTCCCCCCCCCAACGGTTTAACACCTGCAGACATTTTACTGCTATTCAGGACATTCACAACTTAGCAGATGCATAAACACTACACAGGATGAAGAGCGTGAGGTTAAAACAAATCCCCTCTAACCTCTGCACTGCTATACAATGAGACCAGAACAAACTTCAAAAAATGTGTACGTACAACTGATGTTACAATGCATTTTTTTGGTACAATGGTTGTGATTTCCAACGGAGTGTATTTTCTGCGCCAGAATAATTACACAAGTGTTGTGGAGACACAATATGAAGACACTAACTCATGAATCATGATCATCCCTTTGTTGTATCACACAAATATCATTTGTACCACAACCATTGTGTCAAGTTTAACGTTTGACGTTGATTGCATACAATACGACACCTTTGAGAGCCTCTACCAACCAGCCTAGCCCTCTCCCACACGTCCCGTAGTGAATTTAGAGTCACACACACACAAGAGAGAGAGAGAGAGAGAGAGAGAGAGAGAGAGAGAGAGAGAGAGAGAGAGAGAGAGAGAGAGAGAGATTAAGAAGGAAAATCCCTGAGCACATACCTTCAGTGCCATTGGGGGTCATGGAATTGGTATTGATATGGGAGTTGTCAAGGCTGGGACCATTAGGGGATTCACTGCTTCCACTTACACAGCTGTGCGGACTGGCTAGATCCTGCATGTCCATAGACCTGGCAGACAAGACACACACACACACACACACACACACACGGAAGTAGACACACACACACACACGATCATACATACAATTACTCACATCTTTCCGGGATCCATCAAGGGAGTTCTAATCAGTAATGTGGTCATTACATTTTGTAATATGTTTTTTATTTATTTATTCCTACTGATAACTACATGGGTAAAACTGTTTTGAAATGAACGTTTTAAATTTATTTCAAAGAATCAAAGTAAAAAAAAACTCAATGGGTGCTTGAGATTTTATTTTTAGCTAGAAGCTATAAATACTATCAACACGTTTAGCAGAAGTTATGGAAAAAAACTAACGAAAACACATTGATATTCAGACATGTTTGTTCTTGTCCATTGAAATAACAATTTAACTTCTGCTTATTTATTTTCAGAATAAAATCCTAAACACAAAAAATATCACAATAGGTAAATATAATGATAAATTGAATTTTACTCAACAATAAAATACACACAAATATATACACTGCTGTACTACTGCATTATACTATATACTATACATTCAAACAATAATATTGATCAGAATTAGAATTGAATTCAGCATTTTAATTGACTGAGCTCCTTCACAGAGCTAGAACACGTGTTTAAAATGGTTTTTAAAAAGCCATGCTTATTTTGATTAATACATGTACTCATGTTAAAAGTCTACAATATAGTAATTATATAGAAATGATTATTTTAGAACGTAATCACACTTTCTGATTGGAGAATAGATATAGAACATATATCATATATAGAACATATATCTCTATGGACTGAAGACTATGGTTGAAGTGGTTAGTCGTTAGAAGATTAAAAGAGCTATTATCTAAATTATTCTAAGAGCTGCTAGTTCTCTAAATTATTCTAAGAGCTGCTAGTTCTCTAAATTATTCTAAGAGCTGCTAGTTCTCTAAATTATTCTAAGAGCTGCTAGTTCTCTAAATTATTCTAAGAGCTGCTAGTTCTCTAAATTATTCTAAGAGTAGCTAGTTAGTTCTCTAAGTGATTCTAAGAGCAGCTAGTTAGTTCTCTAAGTGATTCTAAGAGCAGCTAGTTAGTTCTCTAAGTGATTCTAAGAGCAGCTAGTAAGTTCTCTAAGTGATTCTAAGAGCTGCTAGTTAGTTCTCTAAGTACTTCTAAGAGCAGCTAGTTAGTTCTATAAGTGATTCTAAGAGCTGCTAGTTGGTTCTCTAAGTGATTATAAGTACTAAGAGTTTGTTTTGTGACTGATTGTTAGAGAGCTGTCTCCACGGCTCAGTGAAGAGAGATGAGGAGTAGGCCCAGGTTCACGATGCATCAGTTTTCTCTGGCAACCATTTTAATTGTTTCCGTTTTTATATTGAAGACCTAGCCATTGAAAACATTATTCTATCTAGTCATTGTTGCTGTGAGGAGTCTGTCAGTCACAGCCGGATGGAGGTTACAACAGGCCTGGAGCAGAGCTGAAAGCACAGCTGTGAAATTGTAACTCGCGTTTGTCTTTGTCACTGCGCCCCAATGCAATATACTTTCATAAAATGAATGTAATATACTTTCATTAAATTAGTGTGTAATATGTGGTGCATTACACTTCCTTTTCCAATTAGATTTAAAGACTCTGGATATCTCTTTTATCAAAGCTTTTTGTTTTGTTGCACCAACATTTTTTGGGGGGGAGTTTTGTTTCACGTAAACACAATCTGATAGGATCGAAATAACGTGGATGCTATTTCGACAGTGTTTGGATTGAAAGAAAATTTCAACAGACTCGTTTTTAAATGAATTTAAAACAGATTAAACACAGATATATGCATTGTATTTTCTACTATATATTTCTAATTCGTTTTTCATCCAACTTCTCCTTGACAGTACTTTCTTGCAAATTAAGCAAATGAAATAGAATTGTTGGGAATATTCCCATCTCCTTCTCACAAATGGTAGCTGTATCCTATTTTTCCTACCCGAAGGAATATGAATTGTCTCAGATTCTCACACCCAAATTAAACAACAAAACTAAAATACGTATTAGAAACAGCAGAGGAACTTGTACAGTAATTAGACATAACCATGAGGAAATTACTGTTCAATTGACACAACTTCTTTCTCTCTCTCCCTCTCCTTCTCTCTCCCTCTCACACAAATTCACTCTCCCTTCTCTCTCTCTCCCTTCACTCCAACCTTGCCTCTCTCCTTCTCTCTCTCCCTTTTCTCTCTCTCCCCTTTCTCTCTCTCCCTTCTCATTATCCCTTCTCTCTATCCCTTCTCTCTATCCCTTCTCCCTCTCCTTTTCTCTGTCCTCTCTCTTCCTCACACAAATTATCTCTCCTTCTCTCTCTCTCTCCCTTCTCTTCATCCCTTCTCTCTCTCCCTTCTCTCATACAACCCATTAACTGTGGTTAATCACTTTATTGATTTTGCTGTGACTCTCTCTCTCCCTATCTGCCGCTCTCTCTCTCTCTCTCTCTCTCTCTCTCTTTCTTTCTCTCTCTCTCTCTGCATCTCTCTGATGCTACCTGCCTGGCACTGGCCCAACTCTGCTCTTACCTGGAAAGACGTAGCGACCCCGAATCACCTGAACCAGGCTGTCTCTTTTCTTTTTACTTGCCTGAGCAGAAACAATGTCACTCCTTGTTTTTCAGCTGTGTGTCACTGTCCAGACCCATCCATGACACAACAGAGTTGTTCTGAGAAAAGATTCCTGTTATTCTGTCTTAGAGAGGGCTAGCCGCACTGGGAAAAGGAACAGAGGACATTCTCTCTCTCTGGAGTCGCTCTCTCTCAGCCACTCTCTCTCTTCTGTCTTCTCTCTCTCTCAGCCACTCTCTCTCTTATCTCTCTCTCTCTTCTCTCTCAGCCACTCTCTCTCTCTCTCTTCTCTCTCTCTTATCTCTCTCTTCTCTCTCTCTGTCAGCCACTCTCCCTCTTCTCTCTCTTCTCTCTCTCAATCACTCTCTCTCTTCTCTCTCCTAACACTGCTGTTGTTGCCTCTCCTCCCTCATTCAGGTCTTCTCTACCTCCTCCCTCCTCCCTGAGCAAGGGGAGCACAGCCTAATGATGGAAAGGTGATTCAGAGGTGGGGGTAGTGGGGTGGAGGGTTTTAGGAGGGCTGTGGAAGGGGGTGGGAGTAGCCTCAAGGTAGGACAATAGTAAGCTAGCTGCCGGATAGAGGAGAGAGAGTAGCCTGGAGGTAGGAAGATATTTAGCTAGCTGCCGGATAGAGGAGAGAGAGAGTAGCCTGGAGGTAGGAAGATATTTAGCTAGCTGCCGGATAGAGGAGAGAGAGAGTAGCCTGGAGGTGGGAAGATATTTAGCTAGCTGCCGGATAGAGGAGAGAGAGAGTAGCCTGGAGGTAGGAAGATATTTAGCTAGCTGCCGGATAGAGGAGAGAGAGAGTAGCCTGGAGGTAGGAAGATATTTAGCTAGCTGCCGGATAGAGGAGAGAGAGAGTAGCCTGGAGGGAGATGTGAC